>NC_133783.1:45882374-45932011 GCF_003597395.2 Chelonoidis abingdonii
ATAGTCCCTTCATACGTTTCATATATCCCCTCTCATTAGGTCTGCTGTTGTAGTAGCATTCCATCAATTCCAGGTTCTCTTGTCTCTTCCAGGATATATATATATATCCTGGCCATTCAGCTACACCAGTATAAATTAAAAATAACTCCAATCCACTACACTGAAGAATCTGGCCCCAAATCTGTACAAAATAAATTACAGTATTTAGATGTCACTAAGTGACAACTCCATTTTCCTATGATGCCAGGCAATATTGGAGGCAAACCTAAATGTGACAGCCTTACTTCTGTCAGTTTGTTATTCAGATGCATTATTTATACATCCCACAGCATCATATAACAGAAAAAAGACATAGTAATAACTCATCATCCCTACTGACACGTCTGTTATATATATATCTACTTCACAGATGCGTTTATTTCTGTAACACATTTGTGTTTATATAAAGCCACCAGCTTATGAATTTACTGAATTATTGAAAGACATTTAAAATTTTTATTTTCCAGCAAAGTCATATACCCAATATGCCTGGTATTAAGGCCTCAAACATGTTTTGCCTTTATATCTGCACATTGAAATAAGAAATGATTGTTTAACTTTATCTTCTGCAAGTTTCGGTTTTACCATGCTGCAGAAGTAAATACACTTTAAAAGGCAACATCAATAACTCCTCAAAAGACACTTAAGGCTCCATCCTTGCACAGGCATGTACCATGAAAGATTTGGTTAGTGCTGTGTATCATAGGACAGGATCATTCCGCAAACATTTATTCCAAACACAAAGCTAAGTATGCATGCTATCTATAAGGATGGTTATAACAGTTATTGTTGCAGCTCTGGAAGTTTGATTGTATGTCAAATGCACCCCTTAGTGTCACTAGATGGCAGTCCTGAGCAGTTTACCTTTGATTTAAGGAAAATATAATTTTTATAATGATTTATGATTATTGTATTTGCGATATAATGTTTTCATATACTTACATTCATCTGAAATGTTTTTAAAAGGACTTTATTCCTTATGAGTATAAAAATCTGTATTACTTAAGCAGAAATTAACATACCTGTAAGGGAGCATTTATTGTCATTTGAGATGGGGGCTGAAAGAAACACAACATGAACTAAGAAGGGTGTTCGAATGAGAACAATTCAGCAATCAATCAAAATCAGAAGCTTCAGAATTTGGGTATGATAAGAACTGTAGGAGGCAGGAGCAGTAGGAGGCAGGAATTTAATGGTTTTAATAGTGAGGTTCAGGAACTTGAAGTACTAGATGTTTCAAGTTCCAGACCCATGAAAGGGCCAGATACAGCTCTAATATGCAGCAGAGGCAACTTTGCTTCAGTGGGATTCCACGAGCATGCCAGAATAGTTTGGGCACTGAAGAACTCATCATTTGAACAATATGGGCTGCTGCTTGTCCTCACTTGGCTTCAGGAAATTAAGAAATGATCCTGGGTTGAGACTCAGAGACTAGAATGGTTGAAACCGTTGTGTGTGTCATCCAGGGGAGTTTATGATACCCCCACAGGACCTGCTATATTCCAAGGTAAATTAGCTTCAATCTAAAGCAATGTGGTTTTAACTGATTATTTTTAAGTTAAGCTATTTTATAATATATAATAGTAAAGCTGAAGGTGTCCCCAGTGATGACTGCTGAGTGCTTGAAAATGTGGCCCTGAGCGCTATTGAAAATGTGGTGCTATGTGCACACATTTTTGTTTAAAGTTTCTTAATTTTTATTAAATGCCTTGTTGGATCAGAGATTTGCTCCAGCGAATCAAATATCTAGGTAGTAACCAGTAACTAATGCAGAGGAAGGAGGATCTTGCTGTTAAGGCACTATACTAGGACTCAGGAGATGGCAGTTCAATTCCTGGCTCTATCACACACTTCCTATGTGATCTTGAGCATGCCAGGAATTCTCTTTGTGCCCTGGTTCTCCATCTGCAGAGATAACAAAAGTTCTCTACCTCACATGGGGCGTTGAGAGGCAAAATTCATGACCACTTTTCAGGTGTTGGGATTCTACTCAAATAGGGGGCTGTACAAGCACAAAGACAGATTCCTCAGAGAAAAGCAAAGCCTGCTTTTGGAGAGCCTAACCAGCTTCGTAAGGCCTGTGGTAGGGGTAATATAGGGAGAAATTTCACTGCTGCAAATGACCAGCTTGTTTCCTGCTGGATCAATGGACTTAAAAACAACATCATCAAAGTGTAATATGACAAACAGAAAAATCCTTTAAACTATGCAACTTGGAAAATATATTCAGTCTGGGCTTCAGATACTTCACCATGTCCTTTGAAAATCAGACTTTTTCACCCAGTATGGGTACAACAGTATAACAATCTGAAAGCAGCCAGCTACTGTGTGTCTTTGAAGCTAAGTGTAATGAAATCATTTTGGCTGTTTTTTCAAATTTCTGTCCAGAGAAGATAAACATACTTTTCTTTTCTTAACTGTCATTTTATACACAATTTTTCCCTCTCCCAAAGGAGTCCTGTGGTTGATAGACATGCAGTTGAGCCAGGTTTCTTACTGAATACTTTTTATTATATATCCATTATCTTGTACAGAACAATTGCAAACAGAAGATATGAGTCTTCTGCACTAATGCTTCAAAAAATGAGAAAGCAGTAACAGAACTCAAAGCGATGGAGCAATATCCATAGCAAATATCAACTTCCCTGCTTTCAGGGCATAGTATGTTTCAATTAACAGCACAGGTTACCAGTGCAGTATCTCACCTTTTTCCCTAGAGCATGCCAGCAATATTAACAAAGGCCTATAACTTTCTTTTGTGTGCTGTTACTCTTTTAGGAGGCCTTGTTTAACTTCTGTTTGGTATTATGTCTATGAACTGTCTAATGAGCAAAACATTCCTAATTTATTAAGGTTAGATTCAGTTTGTCAGTCTAAGGTATTTCCACTACAAAGAAAGTATTGTATTTTATTTATTTGCACTTAGTCCCATTTTGCCATGATACATTTGTCCCAGTTTTTCTCAAAGTGACTGAAGCCTGGACAGGTTCTGTAGCTTTTTCATTTCTGCAGCCCACACGAGTCCTCCATGATAAGCAGACGCTTTTTCCTTGTTATCTTCAAAGCATCTTTCACTCTGGCCTTGTTTTAATGAGCAGAACTGATACAAATAACAAAGCATCAGGTTTGCAGGTTAGACTGATGTAGGTGCATGTGGAAGCTATATCTGAAATGAATAAATCATCATGAATAATCTTCGCAGTTGGGCTCAGGGTTTTCTTTGTTTTCCTTATATTTAGTCATTTATAGAGTCTAGATGACCACAGTAAGTCCTCATGCATTGTGCACAACGTGGTCATTGTAATTTTTTGCTCACTTTCACCCTAATATGACATCTCAGCCTACATTTTCAAAAGGTTAGCCTCCAGAGAGCAAGTTGTGAGATTTTGGCCAAAAAAAAAAAAAAAAAAGGCCCTTTATTTGTTAAAGAATTTTTAAATTCAGAATTTTTCTACTAGTTTTAATGGCCTTTCTATTGTAACCAAAATTTGAACCCATGCTTTTTGCCACCCACAAAATGTACAGACTCAAGTATTAGCTAAATAACGTACTGTACTTAGCTATTCAATGCTTAGTGTTTGTGCTTGGAATTCACTTGCACACACACATGCACGCGCACACACACACACACACAAATGTAGCAACGAAATTAGGGGATTGCAAAAAGTTTACTTGAAATGGAGCATGCAGATGGTGACTTTAGTGAAACCCATCTGAAACTGTAACTTTTCATGATTTTAATGTCTGATTTCACTGTGTGATTTCCTGTGGATGCAATCAATATCCTCTGTTCATCATGTGTATCTGTCACTACATCTATATTTTTTATTTATAAGATAAATAAGAATAATTATTATTGTAGTGCCTAGAGGTCATAAACAAGATTGGCCCCCCAGTATACCAGGCATTGTACATATGCATAGCAAGACAATCCCTCTCCCAAAGAAGTTAGTCTGAATAGACAAGACAGAGGATGGGGATATTAATATATCCCCATGATATACAGGGAAAATTAGTCACCAAGGGATTAAATGACTTGCCCAAGTTCACACAGGAATTTTATAGTGGAGTCAGGCCTTGAACACACCTCTCCTAAGTCCAAGCTGAGTGTCTCCACCATCAAAACATTATTCCTCTATATAATGAGTCACTTCCATGAAGCTCCGTGTAAATCATACAATCATAGAAATGTAGGGATGGAAGCTGTGGTGAAAGTAACTTACAGGATTTACTGGTACTGCCGGAGTCCTGAGAGGGGAGAGGCCTCAACTGGAAGAGGTGGGCCTTTCAAGATTTAGAGGCCCTGAGGCACTGGCTGTGGCTGGGAGCCCCAGGGCCTTTAAATCACCACGGATCTCCTAGCTGCAGAGGTGGCTGGGAGCCCCCGGGGCTCAGGGGCAAATTAAAGGGCCCAGGGCTCCTGCCGCTGCGGAGCTCCGGGACCTTTAAATCCCCACTGCAGCTCCAGCAGCTGGGCTTGGGTGGGAATTTAAAGGGCCCGGAGCTCCCGCGACTGCAGGGAACCCTGAGCCCTTTAAATCCCCGAAGCCGGTGTGGTCTGGCATGGCGTACCGGCTCTTGCTGGTACACTGTACCGGACCGTACTGGCTTACTTTCACCTCTGGATGGAAGTTGTTCTCTCTGGACCTAGTAGAGAAGGTGATACAGACAGAGAGGAGCTCATTTAAGCACAGCTACCTGCTGTGGAAATGTTAATTGTTCACACAGCAAAACTGAAACCAGCAGGAAACTGATGCATTTCATTGAAGCGGGGAAGAATGCTCAAACATTTAAAGGCACAGGACATCACAAAGGGACCTCAAGAAGTAATCAAGTCCAGCCCCCTGAACTGAGGCAGGAGCATGTAAAGCTGAACCATCCCAGTCAGATATTTTTCCAACCCAGTTTTCAGTGATGGGGATTCCACAGCCTCCCTTGGAAACCTAGTCCAATACTTAACTATCCTTATAGTTGGAAAGTTTTGCCTAATATTTTACCTAACTCTCTCTTGCTGCAGATTAAGTCCATTACTTCTTGTTCTACCTTCAGTGGACCTTGAGAACAATTGATCACCCTCTTCTTTCTAACAGTCCTATTTGAAGATTGGCATCAGGTCCCACCTCAGTCTTTTTTTTTTCCTCTCAAGACTAAATATATCCAGGTTTTTTTTTCAACATTTCCTCATAGGTAAGGTTTTTCTAAACTTTTTTTCAATTCTGTTGTTCATTTCTAGACTCTTTACCATTTGTCCACATCTTTGCTAAGGGGTGGAACCCAGAATTGGACACAGTACTCCAGCTGAGGCCTTATCAGTGCCAAGTAGAGCAGGAAAGTTAGTTCCCATGTCCTACATGCAACTAGGGAGACCAGATGTCCCGATATTATAGGGACAGTCCTGATATTTGGGGCTTTTTCCTATACAGGCTCCTATTACCCCCACCCCCATCCCGATTTTTCACACTTCTTATCTGGTCACCCTACATGCAACATTCCTGTTAATATACCCCAAAATGATATTAGCCTGTTTCACAACTGCCTGACATTGTTGACTCATATTCAATTTGTGATCCACTATAACTACAGATGCTTTTCAGAAGTAAAACTACTTAGCTAGTTTTTCCCCATCCTGTAGTTGCACATTTGTTTTTTCGTTCCTAAGTGAAATACTTTGCACTTATCTTTATTGAATTTCATCATGTTGCATTCAGACTGATTCTCCAACTTGTCAAGATTATTTTTGGAGGACAGCATTAAAATTCAAGTGCTTTTCTCCAAAGTTGGTATTATCCACAAATTTTCTAAGCATGCTTGCCACTTCATCCAAGTTATTAGTGAAAATATTGAATAGTACCAGGCCCAGAACTGACCCCTGTGGGATGCCACTAGTTACATCACCCCAGTTTGACAGTGAACCACTGATAACTACACTTTCAACCAGTTGTGTACCTACCTTACAGAAATTTCATCTAGACTGCATTTCCCAAGTTTGCTTATGAGAATGTCACAAGAGACTGTGTAAAAAGCCATACTAAAATCAAGATATATCATGTCTACAGCTTCATCCATTAGGCCAGTAACCCCATCAAAGAAGGAAATTAGGTTGGTTTGGCATGATTTGTTCTTGATATATCCATGTGTAACCCACACACCTCCTGGGTGTGGTGTTCTTCCCCACCTGGTGGCACTGAGACCACTTAGAGTCGTGAGTCTCAAACTTTTTTACTGGCGACCCCTTTCACGTAGCAAGCCTCTGAGTGCAACCCCCCCCCAATAAATTAAACACACTTTTAAATATATTTAACACCATTATAAATGCTGGCGTCAAGAGGGGTTTGGGGTGGAGGTTGACACTTTGTGACCCCTCATGTAATGACCTCGCGACCCCCAGGGGTCCTGACCCCGAGTTTGAGAACCTGTGACTTAGAGAGAGTTAAATAAGTCACTCTACAGCCCTAGCTAACAGGCAGCTGGCTTTTAGCTCATACTGTAGAGGCTCATGCACTAAGTTCCAGAAGTCCCCGGTTTGATCCCGCTGACGACCAGGGTCTGTCAGCATTACACGTGCTGGATATTCCTTGTAGCCCTATTATCCTCTAGGTGCTTACAAACTGATTGATTAATGATTTGTTCCAGTGTCTTTCCAGGTTTCAAAGTTAGGCTGACTGGTCTATAATTCCTGGTATCCTCTTTGTTCCCCCTTTTAAAGGTAGGTACTATGTTTGCCCTTGTCCAGTCCTCTGGCACATCACTCTTCCTCCAGGAGTTCTTAAAGATAATTGCAAATGGTTCTGAGATTGCTTCAGCTAGATCCTTATGTACTCTAGGATGAATTTCATCAAGGCCTGCCAACTTGAGTACATCTAACTTATTTAAATATTCTTTAAGCTGTTCTTTTCCTATTTTGGCTTGCATTCCTATCCCTTGCTGTTAATATTATCTGTGCTGAGTATGTACAAAATTAAATAAACACACAATTTTATACTACTCCATATGTTTGAAAAGTGAACCAAAAAAGCTAATCATCCCTTCTGTGTCTACAGGTTCATGATTTTTTCTGTACCCATGCTTCCTCATACACTCCAGGGAAATGTCTGAGAAAAGAGCAGGGCTGTGCTTTGTGCTCCGAAAGATGTAAGAAAGGGTATTATGTTATTAGTGTGGGAGTGAATACACTTAAAGCAATGATGTAATGTTAATGAGGGAGTGACTATATTAAGTTTCTGAGCATGTCCAGTGTAAACTTAAAGCTGCTAGGTTTGTTTGAATCATTGCTTTTGATAGTTGTAGTGCTGGAGCAGGGGACCAGAGTAGGGTGTCGGTAGTGATGTATTTAAACTTTACTCAACTATAATGAGAACTGCCTCCATTTAAAATGTGTCAAAATACCCTGGTTAGGCAGCCTTATAAATGTTTGCAAAGAACAGTAAATAATAAATATCTCAGTAATAACTTAGGATAGTTGAGTAAAATGCCAAACAATTCTGAATTATCCTCTTAAATTCAATATTCAGTTAGTATCTATGGATATATGTGTATCAAACCCAGCAATATATATTGTATGAATAGTAATGATAAATTTGACACAGACTAACACTGCAGAGTATAATTCAGACAATGAGTAGACATAATATATACACAAAAATCCTGTGAGCAAGTTCTATCCCAGTCTGTGCACCTCTGAAACTAATTAATGGGAGCCATTTCCCCATGTGGCTTACTAATACTTTAACAATATCTTCTGTGTATTGCATGTTATATTTTAACCATGATCCCTAATCTTGCCTTCTTTAGAGGAACACCCGGATATGATAGGACTGGCATAGATGATTCTATTGTACTTGCAGACGCCAGCTGAAGGAGGGAGGTGTGGCTAGTGTCCCTTTGTGCTCCAGTGATTCCTGACTGCCAGAAAAGCTCCTTGGAGGCCACTGAAGCCAGGTGCAAGTTAGAACCATCTTGAGGGTGCTCTGACTTGCTCTGGTTCCAAGGCTGGGAGGGAAACTGGAGCATCTTATTTGCCTCTATACCACTGCCCATCTCATTGCACACTGGTGTCTCAAGGTGTACTGAGCCACCTAATGCCATGATGGGGCATTGGTTCAACACTGACTCAGAGGAAGAATGTCATGTACTGAATCACCAGTTCCATTTCCTGCCGTGCCATTGTTTTCAATAGAGGCCTCCTGGCCTTTTATTGATCAGATCCAATGTACTTGGCCTATGGCAAATCATGAGATCACAGTCCAGTATTTCTAAAAGTCAAGAAGAAGAATGAATTTAGACTTTCAGTATTACAAATGAAGGTGAAAGTAGCATTTAATTTCATATGATATGATCCTTAGACCCTTGGTAGCACTGTATAATACATCAACAAAATTATGGACCAAAACAATATCATGTTTTAGCATTAACATCCTTCAGTTATTGCATGCTTAGAATGTATAAACTGAGATACAAACCGAGGAATTATTGCTCAGTAACAACTTCTGTGAATTCTTCATAAGAGAAAAATTAAATGCTGAAAGGATATGTAGAGTAACATATACTGCAGTTTAAAAATCCGTTCAAATATTAAAAATCTATTTAAAATGTAGAGTAACAGAAGCAATGGATTTTTGTGGTCAGACGTCTTGTGTTTATGATGATTTACTGCATATTGAAACCAATACAAATTATTTGCAAGGTTTTTTTTGGAAACAGAAATTACAGAAACAGTCATGTACTGCATTAGATATTCTTTTGAGAGAAAATATTGTACTCTAGTTATGTGTATGCACTTAAGCTGGTCTGCGTGTGGCACTGTAAGGTTCTGTGAGGCATATACCTTTAAAATATAAACATAAAACCATCTTCTAAGTTTCAGTGAGATGCTACCATGTCTTTCCGAAAGAGTGACTGAAAATGTGATAAGAATCATTAATTTCAAGCAGCCTGTCTAATCCAAACAATCCTGTAGTTATGCTTTTATTCTAAGCAATGGGAAAAGCAATTTAGTGGGCGTCATTTCCCAAGAGGCGCAGCTGTTTGTTTATCATTCTTTTTCATTTGCAGTATCTATGGTACATATGTAATGGATGGTTCAGCCTCACGATAGTCTTACAGGGAAGTGTAATCATTACAGGGAACTCTGGGACCCTCCCAAGTGGTCCAACCCATCTTGAATTGTAATCATTTTAACTGATGAAATTCTGGATAACGTGACCACAGGCTTATGTTCAAGTCTTCAGCGGGTTTATCTTCTTAGGATAGTGTAAACAGACCTCTCAGAATAAGGTTAGTGTGTTATAATTTGAAATACATCTGAGGGTCATCCTATCCCAAAACTACTGACCAAGATTAAGGCTTTGTCTACACTAGCACTTTTGTCAGAAAACTTTTGTCGGTCAGAGGTGTGGGAAAAAAACACACTGCTGATCAACATAAGTTTTGCTGACAAAAGCACCAGTGTGCACAGCACTATGTCAGTGGGAGATGCTCTTCTGCCGACATAGCTACTGTTGCTTGCTGGCGGTGGTTTAATTATGCCACCGGGAGACCCATTGTGCCACTGTCCATAGTGTAGACAGAATCTTAGTAATGGTGCTATAATTTACCCAGCCTTAGGATCTTGGTACTTATAACAAGAATTGTAGACTGTTGCAGGCACATAAATGGCATAAGACTGGGCTATCAGAAATTATATCCAACAAAAAAAAAACATAAGGGAAAAAAATAAGAGCTCAGAGAACATAATTAAAGGATGAGGGGAAATATATATTATCTATTTGCTAATCTCTGAAATGTGAGATTTTTATTCTAGGGTTCCAAAGGAATCCTCCTTCATTCCTGGGGTTCTGATACTGCAAGCAAACAAAATCTCCAGGAACAATTATTATAAATGATACGATTAAGTGTGATCCATTGGTGTGACCTATCTACTTCCTTTTTTTGGGAAAAAATTGTTAGTTAAGTTAAATAATCTTTCAACTAAAAAAGAAAAGAAAAGAAAACTATGCCTTTAGTTTGGATTGAGAGCCAAATTTGCAGATTTTGCCAATCTGTCTACGCACACAAAATACTGCTGCTTTTAGGAACTAGAAGTTTGATTCAAGTCTTTGAGGTGTGGGTTAAAGTATAGCTATAAGGTGTTTGGACTGGATTTCAACATTTTAAAATGCCACATTTCATTTATTTCTTTTTTCTAGTTAATTAATCCTTAGTTAGTTTACTATAGGATTGCCTACAAGCATTAGTTTTCGTGTGAGATCAGATATACAAATTAACCTGAGGTAAGTGGACTGATCTCTTGAGAGTGGAAACAACTTGATTCTTTTGTGATCTTTGGTGTATGGCGATTGACTATCACTTAGTCCAATTTGCCTGGGTGGTAAGATATACTGGAGTGCCCAAGGGGACTGTCTGTGAATCCATAGTAAGACTGGTATAGTGCTTCAGGAGTTCACACTTGTTACTGGGTTGGTGCAAGTGTGGCGCTTCCTCCCCCCACTCAATGTTTGTCTCTGACCCTTAAGGGGACGTACCACACGCTTTGAGAACCACCGCAGAACGGAGACAAATGTGAGTGGGGAAGCACTAGCTGCAAGGTGCAAGCAGAGGGGCAGGGCCAGCTCCAGGCACCAGCTAAAGAAGCAGGTGCTAGGGGTGGCCAATACCAAGGGGTGGCACTCCGGCCGCTATTGGAGCGGCACATCCAGCTCTTCAGCAGCGGGACCCTCAGTCCGTCTTGGAGTAAAGGACCTGCTGCCGAGTTGCCACCGAAGAGTGGAGCGGCACGATCACGCTGCCACAGCTTTTTTTTTTTTTTGCCACTTGGGATGGCAGAAAACCTGGAGCTGGCCCTGCACAGGGTCCATAGACTGGGGTGGAGGGGAATAAAAGGTAGAGCCAGGAGGAGAGAGAGGGGGCAGAAGATGGGGGTAAGAGTGATGGTCCTATGGAAAAAAATATGTGATCTCAGACAAATTGATTTTAAGGACAGAAGTGCCCATTATGACGATCTAATCTGACCTCCTGCATAACACAGTCCAAAGAACCTCGCTGATAATTTCTGCATCAAGGTGACCATAGCTTGTTAATCATGTAATTAGAGACTGTGCCATAAGACATATGCACAAGGAGATTGAATTAAAGTTTCACAGACTTTGGATCAGGCCCTAATTTCCCTAGGATGGGATACTCCCGTGGCCTCCTGCAAAGGGTACGCCCCTTCCTTTGATTCAGTTCAGACACAATTTGGCAACAAACAGGTAGCACTCTTCTTACAGTAGCATTATGATTACCGACACTTTTCAGAGCTACTGGTCAAAACGAATGAGATATATTGCACCCAACTTACTCATAAATCTAGAAATGATGGAGTGCAGAAAATGGTGAGTCTTCAGAAATTCATGTACTTTAAAAGGTTTGGCAAGATTATCTTCCGTTTCAAATTCCACTAGCTATTTTAAAAAGTTCTCATCTAATTGTTAAAACACTCTGATGCTAATTTGCTCCAGGTGGTCCTAAGCTGCTGGGAACTGATGCGTGTTTCTTCAGCATTGAGAGTTTACAAAATGGAAATACTAGAAAGGCTGACATTTATAATGTGTTTGGTAAGCAGAACAGTCAGTGATGATTAAAATACTCCATCTTTTCCCTTCAGTTTAGGAGGCTTTAGGAGGTGGATAAAATCCCCACAATAAGTAAAAATAAGGCAGAGAAACTATACAGCATATCAGTGATACCATGTGTGTTTCCTCAAAATGATTTATATGGAAACCTTCACAAATCTATGAGTAATAACAGAGCAACTACTTGGGATTTTTACAGAGGTGATCTAGAATGAGCCAGGAAAATCAAACTATTGCCATTGTTTAGAGAGAGAGAGAGAGAGAATTTTCAAAAGCAACTAAGTAATTTAGGAGCACATGTGCTATTGATTTTAAATAGGATTTGTACTTCTAGGTCACTTAGGACCATATTTTCAAAGATATTTTGGTGCCTTAAGATCCAGAAATGTGCTTTCCTGCATCTGTAGGCACACAGAGGGATTTTCAAGATCACCTAAGCAGGTTAGATGAGTTACTCCCACTAGGAAGCTGTCTGCAACTTTAGGCACTTAAATGCCTTTGAAAATCTGGTCATTAGGCACTTTTGAAAATTTCACCCAAAGTATAGTGTGGACCCATATATTTCTGTAGGATGCTCAGGTAATGCAGTAATGTGCTATATATAAGTATCTACAAAGACAGATTAACAGACAGACCGACAGAGAGATAGGTAGGACATGGTGACTGGGCACTAGTTGTGGAACTGTTCGATGGAGCCATGGAAAGTGCACAATATTTTCATGTGTATCCGTATCCTGTACAACATGCCAAGAGGAGACATATGCAGCTGGCTGAATACTGTCTGGAATGTAGTAGAAAGATGGAGAAAGATTCAGCTAGCAAAGAAGTAACATACACAGCAATATTATGACCTCATCGTACAGGATCTTTTATTGTACACCTGGATTTGTTATCCAGTCAAAGAGACCATGGCATTTACAATCTTTAAATGCATTTACATCATTCCTGCCATATAGGACATGTTTATAATTGCATAGACCAATACTTTTATACAAGTTCTTTTGATAGGGCAAAAAAGTATTCACCATCCACGTAGCTGCCACTGATGGCTTATTTTGGAAGGGTGAGAAATGTCCAGAGGAAGTCAGTCAAAGGAAGACCGAAAAACCTATTATTTCAGACTGATGTTGGGAAGAAACATCATACATTTTTCAGTGAATTGAATTGTGCTGGGCTGGCAATGTGAGTGTGCCAAACAGCGCTGGCAATCCGGTACGTGTATGAAATGTGGGTACAGTGAACGGCAGTGGCCCTAACTCTAAGAAGTAGTGTAATAGAAGTAATCTCTAATTCTTGTATGTGTCACATGTATATGAGATTGAGAGTAAGGTCCAATTTTTCAAATGGGCAGCCTGTTTTTGGTGTGCGTCCACTTGGTGATTGAACGGCTTTGGGAGGTCTGCCCATTTAAGTTACTCCCATTCCCTGCATTGCTGGGTAGAGGTAACCTGAGGTTCTCTTGCTGTCCAGAACCAGCCCTATTTATGGAGAACAGAAAAGCATAATCTCATAGGAATGTTCATGAACAGAATGCTATGGCTCTCTAGTCCTGTGGCACACCTTTTCTTCTTCTTACAATTCTTTCTTTTTATTTTTAGTACCATACATGACTGCTAAAGAGACAGAGATTGTCCAAATGTTTTCAAATTGTTTTATTTAACTGGTCAATTTGCTACGTAAAATCTTTGTTGAAATGTTTGTTTCAGATGTACAAGATGCTATTTCCACATCAATTCCTAGTGCTCATTTTGGCATTTCTACAAAATTTAAGCTAGACTTTTTTCTTTCATCTATCCTGTTTTTAGCTTCTTACTAGACAGCTTTTATACTAGAGCTAAAAATGGCTGCAATCATCTCTTTGTTTACAAAACTATCTTTGGATATTGGGAGCTTGCCCAATTTCAGAGCTACAAGTTCTCTGCCATTTGAATTTGAGCTTTTGGAGAAATTTGTGGACATTCTTGTCACTTGTCTTCATATAATTGCAATTAGGTTTTGGGATCCAAGTTACTGTGGAAAGAGTTTTATATAGGGTGGTCATAGGGTGAATGGCCCCTCAAAAGGGAACTGGGGCCAGTACATCTAGATTTATTAACTGATTGATTAAGAGGAGGGCACCTGGGCTGTATAAGGGGCTGAGTGCTAAAGACTGCTCAGAGTTAGAAGGGGTAGTAGGAAGTGGCCCAGGGAAACCAGACAATAGTCTGGTTGGGTTGTCAGAGTCTAGGTCAGCATGTTTCAGTGGGCCCCCTGCTGACCCACTGGCGGAACCCTCTGCTACCGTTATGACTCTGGGCTGGGACCTGGTGGAGTAGGATGGGCCCGGGTCTCCCTTCCCCCTGCAACCAACCCCACCCTGGGGTGGCCTTCTACTTATATTAGACCAAGAAGCCTGTGTTTGCCTGCTGTCTTCCTGAGTTAGGAGACCAGGCGGGACCATTCATTGCTAAGCCCCACCTAGGGGATCAGAGCCCGTTGTCTGCTCTAGCCAGGAGGCTGGGCTAGAGATTGTTCATTCCTCTGCCCCGCTCAGAGGGAGATCCTGGCACACATCTATCTTGAGTGCACGAGGTTGCAGCTCCTTTTCTGGCTTCTCCAGAACCTTCTCCTTAGGTTCTGATGACACTTTTCCCTGCACTTCCTGATTTATGCACACCCCATCTGTGGCCCCAGGAAGTTGCAAGATCTCCTCATCAACCTCCTCCTGGCACTGGCCAAGGTGGCCATATATCATACTAGGAAGCAGCTGCAGGAGAAACAGGGGTGGGACAGCAGGGATGCCAGCTACTGGAAGCACTGCTATTGTTGTTCCTGATGCTGAACCCCTAGCACCCAGATCAGCTGCTGCTGCTGCATCCCCAGTTGCTGCATAAGCCTCTGTAGCTGCTGGAGCTGAGCCACATGCTGTTGCTGCTGGCGTTCGGCCAACCACTGAATAAGCTTCTCCACTTCTATCCTGGTGCTCATTGACCATGGGACTACAGTATTGAGCTTGACCCCTTTTCTCAGGGGTGGGGTTGCTGCCTGCATTCTCCACCAAATGTAGAGGGGTTCTATGCCATCCCTCCCCATCAGGCGCAGAAGGAGGGCATGTCACCTCACTACATCACACAAAAGGAGGGAAGGGGTCAATTAACAGGCTACAGCTCTGGTTCTCCAGTCAGGTCAGAGCAGCACACAGCCTATGGCCTGGCCTCCTGGCTGAGGAAGGCAACAATCCATACTCTAGTATCCTGACCCTCTGGGTGGGGTAGAGCAATCAATAGTTCTTTGCCTGGTCTCCTAACTCAGGCAAACACAGGCCTCTTGGCCTAAGGTAGGTAGGGATGGAGTTGGTTGCAGGGGGTAGGGGGACCCGGGCCCACCCTACTCACTGGGTGTCAGTCCAGGGCCCTAACAGTGGCAGAGGGTTCTGCCCAGGGCTTAAATTCTGACAAGAGTATTTCCCATAGCCCTGTATGTCCTCACCCCCAACATGCTATGAAAACTTGCTGGGTTTGACAGCTTCAGTTGAATTTAAACCCTGGTTCTGCCACCAAAACTGAGACTGATGAAGACTCTGTTGCAGGGGCAACAGCTAGGGGTTCGTTGCCCGGTGTGCTTGTCCCCAAATAACCACACCGGAGTGGAGAGGCTACAGACAGTTTATTTGATCTCAAATAAAGGTGCACGGAGATGCAACTCTCAAATCATGCACAAATTACTATCCGTTGCCATGTCTTATATACCTTACTTGTTTACAGAGATGTTCACAGGTGCTACAATTCATCATTTACAATTCATTAACTACCGGATCTTTTAATTAACTATATCCTTAACCCATACTACTGACCCCCCCCCCCTTTGATCGATTACCTCCTGTACCACAAACAAAAGAACAAAAGAAAATGATAAATGATCACATGTACTTATGCTAGCTAGCAGGCCTAAGAATGTAAACTTCTGACCCCACACCATATTGCCTAGTTACTTGGAGCTTTTCTCCCCCCCCCCCCCCCCAACAACTCTGACAACAAAACCTGACTACTGCCTGGTTTCCCTGGGCCACTTCCTACTACCCTTTCTAAGTGTGCCTCCAGCACCTGAGATTCCTTGGTCTCCAGGGGTACATGGCCAGCAGTAGTCCCAGCTACTCCTCTGAGTCCCCATCCTTCGGCATTCCCGACAGCTCTGTTGGGTCTTCGGCACTGTAGTATTCAGTCTTGGGCACAGGGCTCAGCAGCAGGTGAGACACAGCTACGTCCTTCCACAGCTCTCACAAAAATGAGACTGTTTTTTAAGTTTCCTGTTCCACCCTCTACTTCCAGGGTGTGTGGGGCAGGGGAGAGAGGGGGCGGATCATTGGTTTGTCTCTACCCACCAGGGGAGTGGTGTAGTCCCTCCCTGTCCATCTCAGAGGAATGCCATGCCACTTCACTATGGCCCATTAACACCTCTTCAGCCATAGGACAAAAAGAGACGGTTAGTAGGTTATCAATTGTTGTAATAAGCCACAATCTCTGTTCAGACATTTTTAGTATCTAGCAGTGTAATTAATTTAAGCTCCCAGTTCTATTAGTCCTCATCCTCAAAGGAAACCTGCACAACATTTTCAAAAAATGAATCTCAGAGCTTAAATTCATTACTCTGCTAGACACTAAAAATCATGGACTGAACAGAGATACTGGATTTATGGCTTATTACAACAATCTGTAAAGTTATGTCTACACTAGATACCTAACAGTGGCACAGCTGTACGGCTGTAGCTACACCACTGTAAGTTCTCCCGTGTAGTTGCTCTATGCGGACAGGAGAGAGCTTCCCCGTTGGCATAATTAAACTACCACCAACAAGCATCAATGGGACAGCATCTCCTGCCGACCTAGTGCTGTCCACACTAGTGAAACTCTCATTGATTGGGGTGTGGTTTTTTCCCCACCCTGCCTGACAAAAGTGCTAATATAGGCATAGCCTAACTCACTAACCTTCTCTTTTTGTCCTCTGACTGAAGAGGTGTTAATGGGCCACTCTACATTGAATGGTCTCTTACGATAGGTGCTAACTACTTAGGCTAAACAATGTTTTCCACCTTGCATGTTGCTGGGATGCCGGGGAGTTTCTTTCCCAGACCTGAAGAAGAGCTCTGTGTGCCTCAAAAGCTTGTCTCTCTCACCAACAGAAGTTGGTCCAGTAAAAGATCTTACCTCACCCACCATGTCTCTCTAATGTCCTGAGACCAATGTGGCATAAGACCAATTGTGTTTTTTAGCTTAATTTTGATTGGTAAGGTGAAACCATTTCCAAATAGTTTACATTTGTATAGTTTACATCATTATAATTATCTCCACGATATTCAGGTGTATTTTTCATTAGTACAAAGAAGGATACATAGTTATGATATTTCTCAGATATCAAAGAATAGTTGTCTTCAAATTACCTATGAACGAAACATAGCACAGCATAACGAAAATGTTAATTTCTAGGCCTCTGCAGGACATTAATAGACTGCATGATTTCTCTCTTTTGAAATGAAGAGCATTACACCAAAACCATTTGGCTCCACATCTTGTGATATTTATAAATTCAGCTTCTTCATTTAATAATCGTGTTTCTCTCACAATGAGAGCTGTCTCTTGTCTACTAGGAAAGAGCTGTATTCATATTTTGTTCTTATTTGGATGACCGTATTGCTGCCAATATGATACATACCCTTGTATTTTCAAGGATAGACCTGTTGCATTGTAACTTCATGTTGAGTGGTTGATCAAAAATCTATCTTAATCAGTTGCACATGGGAGAAAATACTTCTAGGATTCTAATTAGACTAAGCAAATGTGATCCTATTATGCTGATCTTTAGGGGACTGCACTCAGGTAATTTATGTAGTTTAAAATGTTCTTTAATGTTCTTTAAACTTGACAGTTTAATTTCCTCTATCTGAACTGGGCTTTATTCTTCTTATCACAATGCAGATTAACATCTACCTACCCATACTAAGTAATACTCTGCTGTTGAGCAATCTTATTTGTCATACACTAAATATAGGTTCATTCGCAAATTCAAGGAACATTTTAGCTGGTGTTTTAGATGAACTGAAGAGTTGGCCAACCAGCTCAGAAAGGACGGAGCTCCAGGTCTCCAACACAGATGCACAGTGAAGAGCTTTTAGCTGGACCAGATCAAGTCTCACCCACACAATGTGATGAAGAAAACACTATCTAGAGAGCTGTTTACCCATATTGCAAACTTAGGCTCTAGTTCTCCACTCTGGAACAGGTGGAGAGGATTTGCTGATCATCTGAGTTACCATCTTTCAGATTCCCCCCCAAAAAGGACATTGCCAAGGCTTGGGGAGGGGGTGGTACAGTTGGGGGGGATGGGGTGCTGGGATGGGATATTTTGGGAGTTTAAAATATATATATATGGAGATATACCTGTCTCAGAACTGGAAGGGACCTTGAAAGGTCATTGAATCCAGACCCCTGCCTTCACTAGCAGGACCAAGTACTGATTTTGCCTCAGATTTCTAGGTGGTCCCTTCAAGGCTTGAACTCACAACCATGGGTTTAGCAGGCTACTGCACAAACCATTGAGCTATCCCTTCCCCCCATGGATGGAGGAGGAGGAGGAGTGTGCTGGGAGGAGGTATTATTTGAAGGTGTGTGGAAGAGGGTATTTGGGAGGTGCTGGAGGGGTGTGTACTGGGAGTGGATCTTTTGGGGGTGAGCGGGTGTACAAAGAGGAGGCATTGAGGGGTTGTGGGAGGGGTGTGTATGTACTGAGAGGAATATTTAGGGGATGCTGGAGGCAAATGTGTGTGTTGGAAGGGGGTATTTGAAGGTGTGTAGGAGGGGATATTTGGGGGGTGCTAGAGGTGTGTGTGTACTGGGAGGGGGCATTTGGGCGGTGTTGGAAGGGTGTGTGTACTTGGAGGGATCATTGAGGGGCGCGGGAAGGGTATTTGGCGGGTATGGGAGGTCTGTGTACTGGGAGGGGTATTTGGGCAGGGCTGGGGGTGTGTGAACTGGGAGGATACCTGGAGGGTGCTGGAGGGGGTACCTGGGGCCTCACTCTTGAGGTAGGAAGCAATGTTGCTTCCTGTCATGGTGGTAGGGGGGCAGGCGCAGGCCCAAGACACAGTGACAGTCGTCTGTCAGTGCCTCCCTGGCTCTCCCCCTCCCCAGGGCTGGGAGCCTGGGCCAGGGTGGGTGGGATCTGTCAGCTGCAGCAGATGGACCAGTCCGGATGCAGAGCCAGCTCTTTATTAGCTGCAATGTTTGATCCGCAAAAATTCCAGACATTTCCTCTTATTTGAAAAATCCACCCAGACAGAAGTTGGAGGATCAAAAAAGAGGAAATTTCCAGGAAAACCTGAACTACGGTGAAAATCTTAGTGTGTGTAGCACAGAAAAGCTCTGCGGAACGTAAGTCAGAGACAGACCTTTATTTTCAGTTAATGGAGATTTCAGTGAAAGGGGGTGCTAACATCTACTGTGTGTGCAACATTGCCAACCCCACATATTAAAAAAAAATCACAAGTTATCCATCCATAAAAACAGGAGATTTTAAAAATAAATAAAATGGGCATTCTTTTGGTCCGTCTCCTAGGTTTTGATCCTATTTAAAAACAAAGGGAAAGACTGTGGAGCCCTTACTCACACTAAGTAGATAGCATTGCAACTGGTTCAATTAATTTCAATGCTGTCACTTGAGTAAGAATATAAAAATCTGGTCCAAAAAGCTGCTGTGTGAGGATGGCTTTTGTTCTCTGATCTCTTGGCACTTCTGGCTTAATCCTGTCAATAATACTGTGCATAGTGTTAACTAATGGAAATCAGCCCATTGAAGCCGATGCACAGTGGTAAGTGTTTGCTGCTTCCAGGGTTAAGATTGTACAACCTTTTGGACAAGGACTGTGTCCACTACTACTTACAAATGCAAAGTTAAAATTTCCCATTTGTTACCAATATCATATTAGCCCCACAGATGTTGGTTAGTAAAACATATCAGTGGAGTGGTAAGGAAGCTGTCTCTGTGAATTGCTACAATACTTACTATTCTATTAATTACAGTATTACTGAAGTAGTAATTATTTTAAAAAGGAAGATAAATCTGCTGCATTTGGCATGTAGCCAAGTACAAAATTACATTCTTGTTAATACTCTCACCTGTGAAGACAATAATTCCATTGAGGCTCATTAACACACTGGAAATATAATATTTTTTTTCATTCTTTTTGCCACTGCTGCTTATTTTTGAAAAACATGTGATTGTCAGAATTAAAAAAAGAAAATCCATTAATAAAAAATCTCATTTAACTGCCACTGAAAACTTTGGAGGTATTTTCTTGATAAAAATAAAATGATTTGTTTCAGCCCCTCTGGAGAAAGATGAAAATCTTTTGCTTTTGTGATTTGATTTTAGTGAGGAACCATCATCTAAGGTTAATCATCAATCTATTTTTCAGTGATCAGAACAATGAATTATGACTTTTTTGTACCAGAATGAGTGAAAATGGGTGAAATCCTGACCCAGTGAAGTCAGTAGATGTTTTATCATTGTCTTCACTGGGGCCAGGTTTCACTCATGACACCTTATTCTTACACTCTAGATTACTCTGCAGTTATAGCCAAGTGCCGGTGATGTAACATAGACTCCCATAAACTGGACTCCTTTACATTCAAACTCTCTTAGCTCTATTTAGTTCCACTCTGACGTAAGGTAGTCTAACTCGGTAAATTTAGAGACTGAGGAGCTGGAAGAAGGGGTAAAGTAATCACCAACCTACTTTCATTTACACCTCTTACATATTCTTCTGGTTTCTCAGCATATAATTTATTCCCATACAGACTCCCACAGACCTGCTTGCACCTACTCTACCAATAATGTAATGAAGTCCAAGTGTTCAAGAATCTAATTTAGTGTAATGGAGTCTTTACTGGCACTGCCTTAAACATCACTTCTGAATTTGGTTCATAATCTATAGACTTTAAAAGGAAGAATAATCATGGATCTATGTATGTGTGTGTAGGGGGTGGTGGTGGTTGGCGTAAGATTTGATAATAAGTCTGTACAGAGCGGTACTCTTATGTTCTCTTTGATTGTGTAATTTACAGCTCAGCAGCACTTCTCTCCTGAAATAAATGGCAGCTTCTCTGACTCAATAAGCTTGTGTTCTCTGGGGAGAACAGACATAATAACTGGCTCTGAGTCAGAGGAGATCCTAGGGCAGCCCAGAAATTCTCTCTCATCTTTATCTAATTATGAGATAGCTTGGATCCAAAGTCACCTTGATAGCAGATAGTGACATGAGACTTCAAATCCAATATTAAAAGAAATGTTGTGGGTGAAATTCACTCATTGGTGTAGGGTCTGGGGAATGCCATCTATGCTGAAGAACCCTCACAATATCCCTGGAATGGGGTAGGAAGAGGGGTTGAATCCTCTGTGCACTGGTCCAGAGGAAAGTGTAAAACCTTGCTTATGATGATGCAGGGGGCAGGCTTGCCTGTTGAGAGGGTGAAGAGGGGCAGTGGCTGCTTCTCCTGCTCAGAGACAGAAGTCTCTGCTGCAGTGGATCTTAGATCAGTTTATAACCAAGTTAGAAGCATGGAGTGGGGTGAAGTGGGATAGAACAGGGCAATGTGGATCTGATCACCCCCCAACCCCAGGGCAGGACAGTCTCAGAAAGACTGATTATTCAAGCTTTATGTGAGATTTGAGAATAACCAGTGATCATGGTTCAGAACTCCTCTGGCTTGGAATCCAAGCAACTTCTTCACCAAGCTATCTTCCTTGTGTTTCTACACTTCATTTGGAGAATTTCCATGGGTAAGTTATGTCACCAATGCCCCCACAGAGAATGTGGCAGCTGCCACCAACAAAACACATTTGAATGTCTGTCAAGGATCTGCCAATCTTGGTGACTCTATTTCTGTTTAGCATGCCAGAGAAGCTGTCTTTGAGATAATGTCTCAGATTGGGGGTGACCTCTTTAGAAATATTTTTGTCCATATGGGTCTTGAGTTTGATTTTGCTCACACTAGGAGAAATGAGAAGTAACTCCACTGATGTCACATAGGTATAAAATTAGTGTGAGAGGAGAATCGAGCAGAGGCAGGAAAGAGAGAAATCCAAATGGAGTGAAAGAGAGTGTTGTTGTGCATAAGTCGCTGCTGTCCTGACATTTGGAATGGAAGGCTTTATGGCTGTGTTGGGGCTGCTTATTAGCATCAATAGTATTCTACAACATAACAGAGAATAATTCTAGGGTTTAAAACAACTTTGGATCTTATGAGTACAGGAAAGCTTGGAAGTCATGGACTTGATTAGCTGCATCCAGTAGTTCTTGGAAGTAATTTTAGAAGCTGAATTTGGCCTCTTTTTAGCAAATATTAAATGACTATTTAATGACAAAAATAAATTCACTAATACAGAGTTAAGGTTGCCCGATGATAGTTTGTGCCCTTCCAGAACTGCAAGTTCAGCAAAACTCAGCCTTCTGGAAGCCAAGAAATACAGAGTTAAGGTAAACACCTACACGATTTCAACTCCTCCCCTCTAGAGCTGGCACTAGCCACTGGGAATTATCTGCATGCACTCCAACACTCACTGTGTTCAGGGTAGCTGTATTGAATGGTGGAGAAAGAGTTGCCTCTTCTCCTCTTTTTCTTTTCCTGAGTCAGTGGGCCCAGCACAGTGTCAACCAGGGCTCCAAGGGAGGAGTGAGTCCTGGCCCTTTTTTTCTTAAGGGCTTGAGCACTGTCCCAAATCATGTGAAGGTGTTAGGGAGTAGGGTTCAGACACTGACAGATAGGCAAAGCCCCCTGCAGAACCTGACTCATATGAGGTGGGGCAGGGAAGGGGGTCACACCCCACAGATTGGCAGAGGCCCCCAAAGTTTGGCACACACACAGGGGGCAGGGTAAGGAGTGGGGTTCAGACATTACTGATGGGCTGGGACCCCCAGATCCCCACTCACATGGGGTAGAGGGTGGGGCTTATAGCTCCCCAGCTTTGAAAACCCTCCCAAGAACCTGGCTTATATGAGGTGTGGCAGGGAAGGAGGGGGTATCACATCCCTATAAGTAGGCTGGGAGCCCCCCGATCATAGCACATACGTGAGAGGGGAATGTGGGGCTGATATGTGCCTCTGCCACTGTTCTCCCGTCACTTACCACTATGTCGCCATTGCCAGGGCCCATCCTTCCCCCCAATCCCAGCCTCTCCCCATCTCCTAACCCCAACCCTCCCCCTGATTGGCACTTATTCTTCCACCCCAATCACCCTCCCTTCCCAGTAAGCATTTGCATGTGTAATTTGTTTTTCTTTTAAAAAAATAGCAGCAGCCCCTTCTGAATAGTCTGCTGCACTCAGATTACATTTCCCCACAATAACAATCCTACCTTAATAAAGACATATTTGAAGCAACATGCTTTTTTTTTAAACTTCAAATTTCTGCCCTGCATTGGATTTGAACTCAGAGTGCTTAAGTGAGAAGTTCAGCATGCCTGACTATGCCAGTTCATCAGAACCACCCAGCTTCTTTTTATTAAAGGTTTTTAACCAGATAGTTAATGTCTCTTCTTGCACATGCTCAGTATAATTCTTTAGCACGTCACTTAGCAGACAAGGCTTCTGACACTCTAAATGGGAGAGAAGCAAAATCTTATTCAAATAACTATTTAATTTGATTTTCCCCAAAGAGATAGTTGGGGCAACTCTTGAGTGCTGGATCTCCAGGTGCAGTGATCTGAGCTCTTGTTTGTTCTCTATTAATAAAGGGAAAGAAGAAGAAGAAGAAAAAAAAAAGGTTGCTAGAATCTCTCAACTTTAAGAAAAGCTGTTTTTTTTCCTAGGGTTGTGTCTTGGGAACTTCTTGGTCAAATGACATCAAATTTGGATCATTGGCAGAACATTGCACCCGCAGGAAGCACACCAAATTTCAAGGCAATCCTTAACCATGTAGCTTTTATAGCACTTAGAAGAGTTGACCTTTAAACAGAAACCTGATCTTAATCTTAACTATAGCAGGTTTACTGCTCTGCTATAACGGAGATAATAAGCAATGAGAACAGTATTGATATTTTTCTCTTTCTTTTTAATCACAAGAGTACATATGTATGAGATATATCAGCAATGTAATTTCATGTGTTGTTTCATTTTTGCACTGTCAGAAAAACAAACAAACAAAAACAGAGTAAACCATTTCCTGGGAATTTTTGGAAAGTTTTTACTTTTTTTTTTGTCTGTCAATTTTTTAATGGTCAAAACTTTCCAAAAAGGTTTTTAGCTAGTTAACATTTTTATTAATGTTTGTATTGAAAATGTGGGTGGTTTTCCATTGGAAAAATTGAATTTTGATTAAAAAAATTCACTCATACTTGAAATTATGACCAGCTGTACCTACAAATTACAGTGTAGTCTCCCGTAAAGAGAACTATTGTTTGCAAGATGTTAGCCCATCCAGCCCACTGGTAAATATGTTACTATACCTATAGGCCATTAACAGGAGTCTGAAAAACAAAACAAAATGGAAGTCTTCAATTTGTTGATAGGGCATTTTAGTTTGGGTGGAGGGGAATGGGGAAGAAAATAAAAAGTCCCTGTCGAGCCATTAATTTCTTAAGAGGACCTCACATTATCAGAGTCTCATACAAGATTTAATAGCTAAGGTATAATCTGCCGCATAAACCAAATCAAAGTTTGCATAAATAGAAGAACATTAGTACTATCAGAATTTCCCTTCCATTCACCTGTGGAATCTGCACTGAGCTCTCACGCCAGGGCAGATTATGATGAGAAATCTCTTTGTGACAGGATAATAGCTTTTCTACATCAGCCACGGTACTACTATTAGACTATGCCACCCTTGTAGGAACAGCAAAAAAGAGAGAGCGAGCTGAGATTCTCTACACTGACTCCATCCTCTTTTGCCCCATTTGAGTGGCACAGTAGGGCTAGAATCTGGCTGCAGCTACCAGTTTGAAAACTCCTCTGGTGGGGGAGCTCTCAGGGGATATAAAGTGGGCAGAGCTGGCTCCTTCACTAACTGCCCCTTCAGAGTGATGTCACAGAGTACTATTTGGAGCATTATGAGGGATACTGAGGATGCATGACAGAGGACAGTTACAGGCCACTTACTTCCCTTAGTGACCCCAACTGTGTAAGTTACATCAGCCCTTAGGTTGCTCTAAGTTACCCCAGGACTTGTTGAGAATAAGAGCCTTCACCCTCTGTCTTCTGTGCCTACATCTGCTCAGAATCTGGCCCTTACAACTGTGGGGACTTTTATAAGTGTGGGAGGGTTTTGGAAGAGCTACTTTTTTTTCTTATTTTGCAGAAAGTTTCCAAAGAATTTTAAAAAAGTGTTGGCAGTTGTGAATTATTACAGTGGCATTAAGGCTAGCAATGAAAAAAGCCTGATATACATGAATAGTATGAATATAATGCTGCTGTGACAATAGTTGCTAGTTTCTACTATACTGACTCCAGGGGGTCCCTGGGGCCTTCTGGTGTTGTAGCCAATAAGATCATGATATTTACAGTCTTAATAATTATATATTATTCCCAACTGGATGGGCTGACAGACAGATTGTCAGAATCTGCCTGCAGGGTAAAAACTGCAGTGAAAGCATAACATCAGGACGAAGGGATTCATCTGGGAAGGTGCTGAGTTCCTTCTTCTCCCACTGAAGTCCATAGGAATTGTGGATGCTTCAGCTCTCCAAGGGGCTGCCCAGCGTTGTGCAGGATCAGAACCAAACTAAGAAACTGAAATGGAAACACTAGACATTTTCAGGAAATGAGCCTAGACCTTAGCTAAGCATTTTTGTTAAAATGAGTTTAATAGTGAGATTAAAGAATCTCATTCTTCATGCTATTTTCTAAGTTTGTACTGGCTTAATTGTAAGTGTTTTTCTACAGGCTAGAATAGATATTGCCCCAGGCACCACCAGGCACAGCAGCTGGAATGCCTGGGGGTAATTTCGGCTGAGTTAGCCAGAATTCCCCCTGGGGACTCCTTCGCTGTGCCCACTGACTTGAAAGGTACACCACCCTTGAGGTTACACCTCCCACCAGCTCTGCAGATGCTACATGGAGGAGAGGCAAAGCAATGGCCCAACGCTCAGGGCTTGTCTACCTTGACAGTGCTGCAGGAGCACAGCTGTAGTCCTTAGTGAAGACACTACTTATGCTGATGCAGGAGCTTCTCACGTCCGTGGAGGTACTCCCTCTCCCCGATAGGCAGGAGCTGTGTTGACAGAAGAAGCCCTTCCATCAACAAAGCGCTGTCTACCTTGGTATAACTATGTCACTCAGGGGTGTGGATTATCGCATTAATGTTGTAGTTATTGTGACATAAGTTTGGAGTGTAGATCAGCCAATCCCTTCCCTCCCCATTTCTGACACCTGGAGTTCATGCATCTACTAGGAGAGAGTAAGGTCTGTGATCACCTATAGGTTTTTGGCCAGCTCATATACCCAGGCCTGGGGTGAGGGAGGTTCCTAGTACTCTCTCCCTTCCCCCTACCACATCTCCATAGGGGATTTTCTTTTGGGCACTCGTCCCTTTTCAGAGCACTGGTTTCTAGGGTTTCCTGCACTTGGACATTCCTATTAAACTCATTGCTTCCTCAACCATGTTGTTTGCTTTTTATCCCCTAGGGTCTCACCATATAACTGGTCTTTAAATTAAAGGGGACTTGGTGGCTGTATATCCTATTTTTATAGGTAAGTTTAATAATTTTCTTAAAATGCTGAGGAGCAATAATAATTCAATCAAAAATAAATCTCTGGGTTAAATGCCTTAACATTGGACAGAGCAAATCCAATATGAGCCATTATTCATTTTAGAAATATAAAATTTAAACAAGGGAGATTAGTTTTTAGTAATCTAGAATGCTTCTCCTTAACAAAATGCTAATACTCCAGATGTTAGTCAGCAGACAGTGATTCAGCCCCTAGACTAGCAACATGAAAAATGTGTTCTTCTCCAGGAGTGAAGACTCCAGCTTTGGTATCTGTTTAAATTTATGAGTATATTCCAAAGGCAGCCCAGGGTTATGTTAGTGCAGACGATCAGTGGGAAGCAATTTTAGCTTGCTTCTCAGGGAGAAGAGAGGCAATATACAGTCGAGGCCAGGTTTTCACTGCCTTTACTAGTGTATGTGCAAAATTGTGCAGGTGTGAGACTGAGGGCTTGGCTACACTTGCAAGTTACAGCGCAATAAAGGAGCCTCGGGCACCCTAACTCATGCCCCATCCACCCTGGCAAGGCACGTAGAGCGCTCTGACTCCGTGGCTACAGTGCTGCTGGTACTCCACCTTGGCGAGTGGATTAACGATTGCTGCACCCCCGCTGGAGTGCCTTGGCACCAGTGTGGATGAGGTGTTGCATTACTGCGCTCTGATCAGCCTCTGGAAACATCCCATAATCCCCTTAAGTCAAGTGGCCACTCTTGTCATTGTTTTGAATCAGTGTTGGAATACAGATATGTCATCTGAAAGCTCTGTTTCTGACAGCCAGGACTGCTGTGTGTGACAGAGGAAGGTGGGGGGAAGAGGGAGGTCTGCTGCTGCTTGAACTTACAAGACAACATGCTGACATGCTGTCAGCGCCCCCCAAAACCCACTCTCTCTCCCCCCACATACACACAACACACTCCCTGTCACACTCCATCCCACCCTCCCATTTGAAAAGCACGTTGCAGTCACTTGCATGCTGGGATAGCTGCCCATAATGCACCACTCCCAATGCCACTGCAAGTGCCACAAATACAGTTGTGCAAGTGCACAAACAGATGTCAGACTGGACAGATTGCAGCGCTTTCCCTACTGCGCTCACCGACGGTGGGTTTAACTCACAGCGCTCTACATCTGCAAGTCTAGCCATGCCCTGATCCTGTATTTTGCAGACGCAAACACAAGTGACGGCCGAGAGGTAGAGGAGTTGGCTCATTCTTCATAGACACAGAAGGCCACTCCTGGTTAGGGATTATAGTTTTGACAAACAGTGGGGATAGGGGATAGACTTAGAGCACTAGAAACAGCTGTCAGTGGGTAGGTGGAGAACCATGCAGTCACTTGAGGGGGCTGATCTTATGAGACATCTAGATGAACTTCTAATTCACTAGAGCGCTGGCGAGGATCCCTTGGCCTTTCATTAAATGCACAGAGGAACATTATTTTTTTTTATTAGTGGCTGGCTGGGGCATGAAGCCTCATGAGAGATTTCCCAGTATCCCTGTGGACTAGTATCACCCTGGAAAGAAACTCTTAAAGGCACATTCTTCCTTAATTGCCCATTATAGGATGGCTTCTTCCTTCCTGTGACACATTCATGAATACAGCAAGCATGCACATTATACTCTAGCTCTGCATAAAAGCATCTCACAAATTATGCATATGGTAGGAAACTGGCAAAAGGACCGATTTAGCTTGTAAAAATACTATTCATATTTTACCAGACATTGACACTCCTTGGTTCACTCTCTCTCTTCTAAAGTAAATCTTAGGTGTTTGCAGTAGGGGATAGTGGACTGAAATGCTGCATGAAATTTTATTTTTATTTTAAAACACCAAGAGCTTATTTTTGGTTTTCTTTGCCAATATACCCTTCCTCTTAACTTTTCATGATGTGAAGCTGGCTACTTGTTCTCTCATATTGCTTTGACTTTCTAAACTGATGTTTATTCTTCCATTGTGTCATGTGGAATAAAGAAATACTTCACTTTTCCTAAATATCCCTTACGATTTGGCTGTACAATTAGATTAAAGTACATAATGCAATAATTTCAAACACAAGGGTGATTGGAGTGCTCTCAAGGATGAATCTGCCCCAATTTTTTCTGTTTCCTTAAGTAGAATTTTTAATTAAGTTATATAACAGTAGGTATGGATTCTAAAGGTTGTTCTTGAAAGTCAAAGAATTATGAATGCTTAGGGAATATGGCAGAGACCTGCTCTTCATTAAATAAAAATAGAGACTGGAAACTTAGATGTCTTCAAATCTTTCCTTTTGTCAGGGCTAGGCTGTGGGCAGCCAAACCTAATGGTCAGAGCCAGAATCAACAGTGAGGATACCAGGAGATCAGAACCACAAGTCAGTAACCAGAGTCAGGATACCAGGGGATTAGAGGCAGGAGACAAACTGGAGATCAGACTTGCAAGTCAAAGGTTAAGAGCAAAGCCAGTCAAGATGCTAAGAAGTAAAGGAGCAGGCTCAAGGTACACTGTTCTATACCAGGTGGATTCCAGTTGTTCAGACAGCTTCCTGGCCCTACTGCTGGTTTAAATATGGCTAGCAGGCCAATGGGGTATCAGAGAAGAGCATCAAATTGGGTCTGGGCTTTGGGGGTCCTGGGTCAGCAGTTCTCAACAGGCTGCTCCCCTGGACCCAGGTTCAAGGCCTGTCGGTATTGACACCTTTACATTGGACAAAAGGGAGAAAGTAGACTGTGGTATCTGATTCTATCCAGCACTGACATTTCTAGATAGAGTTTGATAATTCCATTGCAAGTCTTCTTCCTCACAAGAAGCAAACCAGAACAGAAGAAGAGAATGAAGATATTTTGGTAAGTGAGAAACTCTAGAGAAATATATGAATAAAGGGCAGTCTTGGGAAAAAAATAATAGACTATCATAACCCTAAATAGAAGTGTTTTGGGGGAGTTTTTATGTAACAAATCATTCTGGACAATCTTGATCATTTTTACAGTTAAGTGGTGTTGAACATACAGTCATGTAATACAATAGGCTTTTAATAAAGCTTTTGATCTGCTTTCTCACAAAATCTTATTGAAGAAACAAATTCACGTTGTGAACACTGGTACATGGATTGAAAACTGTCTGAAGAATTACAAAGGATTATGGCAGATGGCTAATGGATCGAGATACTGCAAAGTGCCCCATGTGGTGCCTCAGTAGTTGATCTTATTTGGTATCTTTATTAATAACCTAGAATAATATTATTGGTAGAGGTGCAGGATGGGAAATAATCTGAAATATAAGACAGGATAGCTGGCCCCTGAGTCTGCAAAGGAGAATGAATCAACCCAGATCCACTAGTGAGTAACTAATTACCTAAAAGGCTGTGTGGAAGTTAATTGGTTAAGGAACACCTGGGCCCAATAACAGCTCATAGGGGTTCAATCAGGAAGCCCCAAAACACAAAGACCGTGCTCTTGAGAAAAGACTTTTCAGCTAAGCTGGTTAATGAGGTCACCAGAAAAAGGGGACCTAGAAAGGTGCTCCTGAAGGGAGCACGTTCCAAAAGGGCTGCTAGGAAAGCCCAGTGTCTGCAAAAGGACCTTACTAGAAGGCAGCAAGAGGTTCACATAGCGGGGGAGCAATACGCTGTTCAAGGGAAGACTTGCAGCAATTTGACTTCTGCCAGAGCTCAGTATCTAGAGAAGCATCTCTTCCCCAGGTGATGGCAGAAGACTTGATTCCATGAGAGCATCCCTGCTCAGGAGGGTCTTGTTGGTGAACAGCCTGGACAGAGGAGTCTCTTGAACGGAGTGGGGAACATTATCACCTCCCCCCCACACACACACCCTACTAGGACACTGCAGGTGAAGACTTTCTTAAGTAAACTAGACCCTGACAGGGTACTATTGGCTATATATAATGCTCATTGAGCTTACTAATGGCCAATAAAGGGATACTGAGGCAAGGACACATCTGTTGCTCCACACTGAGCTGCTAGTAGGTATGTGGGACAATGTTAGTGTTGATGACAAGGGGGGGGCTTTAGGTGGGGAACACCCATGCTATTATACATGGAAATGCAATATGAAGGAATTACTTGTCATGCAGTAATGTCCAAACAGTAGATGATGTGAGAGAGACTGAAGAAAATATAATTTTGCTATGGAATATGATAGTAAAGAAGCTTATGTGATTTGGGGCTGCGTATGCTAAGGCATTATGTCATGGAACTGGGAGTCCTTTTCTGTGTGGCTTTTGCGAGGTTTCACCTAGGATCTTGCAGTCTATTCCAGGCACTTCATTACCTCTAAGAGGTAAACAAATTGGGGGAATTTGGAGAGAAGGAACTAAAAGGGGACTGGAGTGACCGATCTATGAAGAAGAAATTAAATATTTGCAGGGTAAAATATTATGACTAATATGGAAAGGAAAAATTGATGATCATCTACCAGTATTTGAAGGGTCAGGAATAATTTGACGTGGTACAAGGAGTACCACTAGGACTAAGTGGTGACTTTGAGCAAAGGACAATTGATTCTGAGCTTTATGGAAACAATCTAATGGAGAAGCATTAAACAATAGATTAGTACACCAAAAACAAGTTTTTGAAGCTGTCACATGACTAACTTATAGCTAGGCTGGACAAAGCACTGGAGAACATGCTGTACTACAGGGGACCAATTCTTTGCACTGTAAGGATGTTCCATAGGGCCATATTTTTGCTACTAATATTTATAGTGATATTCATATTCTAGAAACATGTTTAAAGCAATGTTGAATTGAGTGCTCTGTTCAAAGAGGAAGTCTTAAAATGGGAGATTTTAAATTGGACAAGCAGAGGGAAGAGAGATTTCAACAGGACAGTGGTTCCCAAACTGGGGTTCGTGAAACATTACAGGCGGTTCTCAGAAAAAAATTCCCTAATGGCAGACAGAGCTGCCCCTAGGGACCCTGGGCAGCATGGGGCCAGCAGCCCGGAGCCCCTGGACTTCCAAGAGCTAAGCAGATCAAAGCAAGCATAATCTATCACACTGAGGAGATTTAAACTTCAAGACTCCTTATAAGAAATGGAAAGGGAAATGGATATTTTTTGCTGTTTTTTAAAATTAAATAGACAGCTAAGCTTTGTTGTAACATGCATTGTTTGCCTGGACTGCTCAAGACATGAATGCTTGTGTAGGAGGAACTCTTTGAGTTGGCTTCTTAAATACCTTCATGCTGTTTTACATCTGATACTCCTCGATGAAACATAGGAGCCTTGTCTTATAACAGGTTTATTCAAAGTGATACAAGCTATAAAAGTGAGATTGTGGAAGAGTGTTGCTGTTTTCAAAATGTAATAAAAATACTGTAATGATAAATAATAATTAATAATAAAGTATGTAATAAGCATGTCATAAAAACAAATTTTATATTTCCAAGATCACTGCTTTTATAATTTATACTCAGGTAAAGGAGAAAATCCCTGGAAATATTCATTTTTAGGAGGGGGTTCGCGAGATGACGTTTTAGTGAGAGGGGTTCACAGGTTGTTAAAGTTTGGGAACCACTGCAAAAGGAGAGCAATGTCCAATCCACTGAGAGGGTGTAGAGACTAGTTGGTCTTTCAGTGTGGCTGGGAATAATTTTTCAGCTCCTCTGGGAAAATTGCTGGAAAAGTCAGAGAAGCCCATTGCAAAGGCAGATGAAGACTGGGAAGAGCTGTGTTCTGACAGGAGAGTCCAGCCCAGGGAAATTAAGGACACACCAGTAGAAGTGACCATAGCAGACTTATTGCCCTCAAGTTCTCTTCAAAGCTTCTCAGATGAGTACTTCTGTGCTTGTTTTCTTCCAACCCCTCTTCCATTCGTAATCCAGCAAAGCCAGGTTAATCACATGTCTTCAGTTTGTAGATGAAATTCACCTCCTGTGCAGATGGCCAGCACAAGTGTGCACCTCTGAAATTGCACTTAAGGTCTGTTTTGAGGGTTTGTGCTTGTTCTCTGTGCAGGGTGAACTTCATCGTCTGTGATTATATGAGAGGCAATTGGGGGTGGAAGTAGGGAAAAGGAGAAACCAGATCACTAACATCTAGCAAGCTAATCCAAATAACTTTTAATATGTCTGTTAAAAGTAAAGTTTTAAAATAGAATGGCCCCCTTTCTTTTCCAATTTGTCCTTATTTTTTTAAACATTATTTTCAAAAATGTTTTTCCATTATTTATCTTTTTTTAAAAACGTACACTCTGGCATCTTCTAAAAGGAATATTTTATATTCTTCTGGATACATCTGTAGTTACTATAAACCAAAACTTAGCGGTTTAAAAAGCAAATCAAAGGAGCAGACAAAATGAAATTAAAAACCTAGCATACAGCATTCAGCTTTTTATTTAGCAACTTCATAACAAAGGCCTTTGCTGCGCTTACGGAGTTCATAAGAAATAACAGGGAAATGCAATAATATCATAGAGCAGTAAGTACAAAGAGAATGCTCTGTTGTCTTTCAAGCTTTGACTACCTCTTCTAACCTGGGAACAATTACAGTACAAAGTCTTCAGACTGAACAACAGTGTGTGTGCGTGTGTGTGTGTGTGTGTATGTCTCTTTCTCTCTCTCTTTTCACATATATAACATGTAGTCTGTAGACCCCAAAGAAAGAAAAACTTCTCTATTAAAGGGAAACCAGTTATATGACCTTTATATTGCAAAGATCTATCTGGAGAATTTTAATCACCCAGACAGCATGAATGATTCAAGTCAACTCTGCTTACAGTCAATCACAATGTGTAAGCAATTTTAATCTCACCCTAAACTGGCTAAGAAGGTATCTTGAGAGAAGCAATGATGCTTACACTTAGTATATGATAATTTACATTAATATTTTTCTTCTTTCTGATCCTGTATTAATGTAGTGGCAGGGAAAACTTTAGGAAAAGCTAAGGTTTGGAATATATGTAGCATGGTCTCCAGTGTTTAAAAAATGGCCTCTACTGATGATTTTACCCATTTGTCAGCCAAATTGTGCTCTGTTACACCAGATTAAGTTTATTGACCACATTAACCAATCAGTATTGATACTGCTTTAGACTGTGGATTCAAAAGAGGGATTACAAGAGCAGACAGAGCTGAATGGTGCATTTTGAAATTCAGATGCCTTTTCCCTTGTGTTCTGTGAGGTTTTCTGGAAAGGAACTGAAACAAAAGGTTCTAGGGTCATCTGTCAGTGAGGATACGTCATAGTGTCTTTGTTTTAAATAGCAAAGGAATTTAGCTTTGCGGCAGTATTTGGAGGGGGAAAACAATAAGAGAAGCAAAATCAGATAGGTGAGATACAGAAACGTGAGGGTCTCGAGAAGAGAAATGCGTGGTTACAAGTAGGGAAGGAATCAGAGGGTGGAAGACACTAGCAGAAGTTTATGTAACAAGTGTGCAAGCTCTACACTTATGCAACTCAACACTTCTTACTTATTTAATCACCCTTCCTTCCCAATATGGGAGGAAAGTATTCACATCTTGATTTTTTCAGAGTTTAAGGCTAGAAGGGACCATTAGATCATCTTGTCTGACTTTCTCTATATCTCACCATTACATTTCACTCAGTTAGCACAGTATGGAATCTGATAACTTGTGTGTGGCTAAAACAGACCTTCCAGAAAGGCACCCAGTCTTGATCTGAAGATGCAATCCAGCACTTCTCTCCGGAGTTTGTTCCAATGGTTAATCACCCCCGCTATTCAAAATTTGTGCCTAATTTCTAGTTTGAATGTGTATGACTTCAACTTCTAGCCATTGGTTCTTGTTCTGACTTTCTCTGCTAGATTAAATTGCCCTTATTAGCTTGTATTTTCTCCTCCATGATGGTACTTAAGAACATAAGTACTTCTATACTTTAATCAAGTGACCTCTCTGTCTTTTTTCTGATAAGCTAAACATCTAGCGCTCTTTAAGTCTTTCACTATAGGGCACTTTCTCCAGCCCTCAAAGAACTTTTGTGGCTCTTTTCTGCACCCTTTCTGCTTCTAAGGAATATTTTCCCTTGTCTTTGTCAGAGTTTTAGATCTGTGTTGCCCAATCAACTGAACATGGGACTAAGAACCAGGAGCCGATGAGTTTTACTAGTGACTTGATAAGCTAGATCTTAGTTGAAGAGGGGACCTAAGATTGATTCCAGAATGGGAAAGAGGGTGATATTATCCAAAAGGATGAGAACCATTGGTCTAAGTTTAATCCAAATTCACAGGCAATGCTTATTAAATACACAGTGCCTGATTCTTCTTTCTCTAAGGGCAGCTCCAAATCAATGACATTAGACTGGTGTAATATGGGCTTAACTGAGAAGAAAGTCAGGACCACCACTTTTCTTTCTGGCTATATATGTCCTCCACAGCCCTTAAAAATAAGTTCCCCCCATGCTGAGAGCTAAGATATGACGTGTGACATCTCACTACATGGTGCATGGGAACATGTGATTGATGCAAGCAGATGGGGGGAGGCTTGACATCTTACATATGTCTGTGAATTTGGAAGAGATGTCTGTATTACCATTTTTTTTCTGCTACAGTGTTCCATGTCTCATGAAGAGACACTGTATATGTCATATTTCTACCAGACATTTTTGGTGGGTTCTCAGATATGAAAATATAATAAATAAGGTAACCTCTAATTGCCAGAACTCCAATTGTGCATAGATTAATACTATTTCCATATGGCAGTGTCACACATAATAATCTCTTCTCGTTAGCACAGCAGAAATTGTTAGAAAACAGTATTCCCATTTTACAAGCCATGTTACACACTAAAAATAGATTATTCACTCACTTTAGGAGCATTTTTCTCATAACATTAAATTGCAAATGTTAATTTTGGGTTTTGAGCTGGGATTGATGTGGAAACTCAGTTTCTAAAATATCACTCTGACTCTTGTCACTTCTAGTTTAGACAGAGCGTGTATCAAATATTTTAGTTTCAGTAGCATTTTGGAATGGAAGAAGGCTAGTATGCCTAATAACATAGGGGAGGTCTACCCCAGCCATTTGGACAGCATCATAATGCTCTCAGCAACAGTGTGATACTTCAGTTAGTAAACACCACTCACCCTCTTTATTCACTCCACCTGTAACCCACCAGCAGATCTGCAACTCTCAATAGGGTCTCAGTGATGAGAATGGGGCGATGGTATGTATTGTTTATAATATGGTAGGGTCTACAGGCTTCAGCCAGGTCAGGAACATGCTGAGTTCTAAAGCTGGTGTTTTTTCTTCTTTATAATTGCTTTGCATCAAATTTTAAAATTTAAAATGTTGTAACCAGTGCTACTGACAGAATATATTACTGTGATCTCTGGGCTAGATCCCTTTTCTTTGGTCATTTGAGTCACTGTGAGGTGTGAAAAGACCAGTGAAAATCAGGGAAGCTATTGCTCACTCGGTCTATCCTAAGCTAGTTAACTCTGTTATATAAATATAAATTGGGAATAACAAAAGCCCAGGACTCATGAAGTTATCCATAGGTGAGAATGGGCAACAGGGAATGGATCGCTGTTCTGTTCCTTCCCTCTGAAGCACCTGGTATTGGCCACCGTCAGAAGACAGGATACTGGGCTAGAGAGACCTTTGGTCTGACCCAGGATGGCCGTTCTTATGTTCTTACTAGTGCAAAACTTTCACATTAAAATCTCAAAACAGTCAATACTTCCATCTAAATATTAGTTTCATTTCAAACCCAAATTGTGGGATAGACTTGCTGAAATATTTCAGCAATGTACATTGGCTTCAATTGGAAATCATGTGCAAACTGGTGAGCTTGCATAGTTTTGATCTAAAACCAGGCAAAAACTTGGCAGTTATGGGCAAAATTCTGTATCCAAACTTCTTCTTTAGTATGCCTGGTGTAGAGCAGCAACTACAATTTCACCTGAAGTTGATTGAGCCAAATGGCTACATCAAGACTAGCAGAATTCCTGGATTTGCTGAGCTTCGCGGAGTGTTGGGGCAGTTTGGCGTATCAGTGTGGAGCGATGTCAGACAGAACAGGTAGCCATGGTGTTGGAGTCAACTTAAGGGTTCTAGTGATGCACCACCAGACTGTATTCACCTGGGTGTCAAAAAGGGCGTGTGGCTGCATCTGCTTCATTCTGGTGCACAATATTGATCTACCGAGTATACAAGTGCTATTGAAGATGTTCACAACACTGATGTCAATGCACCCCAGGGTGTATCTGCTAGTTTCTGGATTATGTTTGCGCTCATTTTTATCTTTGCAGCTACCTCCTCAAGGTGATCATGGAAGATGAGGATGTGAATGAGTTTAATTCTGAGGGATGTTGGGGTGTAGTCCTGTTGCATATTTTTACCACAGAAAGCTACTTTCCATGTGTTTTGGCACTGCTGTTATCAAGATGAAATGAATTTACTATTGTTTTTCCAGGGTTCGGTTTGAGGGTCCATTTCCGGAAGTATTGTTCCGTAGATCAGAGGTCCTCAGTTCATGCTTTCTCAGCGTCATGGAGGCTTGGTGCTTGGATTGTCCTGTCAGGATCATCTGCATATCTGAATGTTCAAGATTGTATTCAAACTGAAACTGTTGGAGTGCAAAGCGATGTAAATCAGAATGATAATCGGAATCACACTCACCCCTGTGTACTGAGCTCAGGACGTCTTGCACAGTTTAAATAGAAAGTTTACATAGACTTTAGGCCAGAAGGAATTATTATAATAATCTAGTTTGCATGATTCCTTCATCAAGGCTATATATTTGTGTTGAGCTAGGGATATATCTGCAGCAAGGGAGATTTAGGTTAGATACTAGGAAAATCTTTCTAACTATATAGTTACTAACTGGAATAGGTTACCAAGGGAGGTAGTAGGTGGTGGACTCCCTGTCCTTGGAGGTTTAAACAAACTTCTGTCAGAGATGGTCTAGGTATACTTGGGAGGGTGAACTAAGAGGTCACCTTCAGCCCTACGCTTCTGATTCTAAGACTCTAAACTTGACTTACAGGCTTCAAGTGATGGAGAATCCACCATACCCCAGGTAAATTGTTTCAACAATTAATTAGGTGCAATTTTTTAGTAGTGCTGCTTACTCCTAGTCTGAATTTGTCTAGCTTCAGCTTCTAGCCATTGGATCTTGTTATGCCTTTGTTTGGTAAATTAAAAAGCTCTCTACTGTAAGAAATCTACTCCCAGTGTAGGTACTTGTAGGCTGTGATCAGATCATCTGTTAACCTCCTCTTGGATAAACTTAAATAGATTGAGTTGCTTTACTTTCTCTTGGTTGGTTTTCCAGGCCTGAAATCCTTCTTGTAGCTGGACCCTTTCCAATTTGACAACAATTGTGTGGATTATGGTTGCAAACACTGCTATTTCAGCTCCAGTGAAATTAAAATTACTTCTCACTCTTTCAAATTTAACATAGAGTCTCAGTTTTCAGTCTGAAACATTTACAGACTGGAGAAATACTTACCCCAAGTATTACATTCTGCTTAGACCAAACTAGGAAAGTGCCAGCAATAGCAGTATATAAGTGGCAGCTTCACTTTTATGTGAGGACACTATGTGATGTATTTCCTAGGATGGTATGTCATGACACACATGCTACATTCAGACCACAAGAGAGAAATAAAACAAAGTTAAAAATAGCACTAAGGTTGTAGTGTTGGAAAATGGAAGCTTTATCAGAACTCATAGAAAACTGAGAAAACAGTAAAAAGGCCGAAACACTCCAAAAGCTCTATTTTTATAGCACTAATTTAAAAAATGATTCTGTCTAAAAGGAAACTTGGAAATGTCTTTTACAGAGAAGAATCATTCGTATGGGGAGAGAGCTTCTATGGAATAAATTTGGTTGCTTGCTGAGACTCCCTAATTACATTCTTTGGAAATTAGCGAAGAAAGATATTTATGTTCCAGCTCTTGGTAGTATCGTACTCTTACTCAGAGAACAGAATCTGGGCCCTCTCCTGCTTTCATTGGAGTAATGAGAATGAATCTTTGGGCCCCATTTCAGCTGCTGTGATAACTTTGCTGTGCAGAGCAGCCAAAAAGCTGCTCAAAAGAGGCAAATGAGGATTCCTCCTGACACAGGGGAAACACCTTAGGTGATGGAGCTTGCTACACCGACTCTCCATCATGCTATCCCTCCTCCTCTCCATGTAAGGGGCACATAGGAAAAGAAAAGAGGAGCTGCTACACACCTTGGCTGACACCGTGGCTGGCTGCAGATAAGATAAAGAGCGGGTTTTCTCCCTCCAGACCACACCCAGTATAAACTTTGTGCAGCTGAAGATTGAACCCAAGGAATTTTGTGATTGATCTCTATAGGAGCAGGATTGGGCCCTCTACCCATTCCAGATAAGCATAGGCATCCAGAATGAAATACTAATTTTTACTGTTGGATTTATATCAATATACGGGTGGATGTGCATCACATATTTAACTAATCCATTTACAACAGCATGCCCTCTGTATTTAGAGATCTCAGCACTCGGGGTTCTCAGCATGAAGTGGGTAACTAAATATACACATTTCTTGCAGTTGCATTCTTAATTAATTATAACTGGAGTTTATGTAATTTTTTATTTGATCCAAAACATTAAGGGTAATTTTTTAAAAGAATATTTGAGATTCCCAAACTAATAGGGTTCCTTCAAGCCATACAGATGAAAACAGCTGGCCTTGGTTCAGCCTGTATTACCAATGGAGTCATTACAGAATTCTCTACATGGATCTACAGTTACAATGTGAATTGAGTTAATTTATGTCTGTCATTTCACCTGCATGACGATCATTTATAGTAACAAAATATCCCATTTCCTCCATTCCCTTGACACCCAAAAAGGATCCCAGGACTACAATCTGTAACACACTTAGGATGGCAGTAGAACTACTCACATGCATAAAGTTAAGAACGTGCTTAAGTGTTGGCAAGATTTTGGCCACAATCACCTAGTATTCTCTCCCTTTTTTTCATTATATATTTCACTTGAACAGCAAAATGACTTGCCTTAATCTTTGCCATGAGTTGTCATGTTAACTGTCTCTGTTCCAGTTTTCCTGGTTTTGAGACAGCCATAGGCCTGATCATGCAAATATTTCTATCAAAGAGGGACACTCATCACTGCGGTATCTGACTGCATGCACCTACTACTGGCCATAGTCCCACTGACATCACTAGGACACCAGAAATGTGGCAACACGCTGGACTTTTATAGGGAAAGTTACATATCATTATCTGTACACTATCAGAACACAAACCAATTGCTGATCCCATTAAAAAAAACCCAACCTCTCTCATTAGCACTGCTTCTAAAACTAAATCTGTCAGCCTGGTCTGAATCCAGACAGGGGAGAGCATTAGCATCTGTATCCAATGGGAAGCCAGTTTTGCCAGCAAAGACACCTCTTCCTGCTGCTGGGAAAAGTTTTAATGATCTATTTTGTGTCTAGTATCAGAGGGGTAGCCGTGTTAGTCTGGATCTGCAAAAAGTGACAAAGAGTCCTGTTAGTCTATAAGGTGCCACAGGACTCTTTATTTTGTGTCTGAAATGGTAGTGCTCCATTGTGGACTTTTCACTAACTCAGTCATAACTTTTCAGTGAAGTATCCCATTTATTTAGGCATGAGAACTTTAAGCTTTTATACTAGACAAGAAAAGAATTTTTCATTAGTCTCTTGATCCCTAGTAAATACTGTTCTAAATCTGCAGTCTTTTGGCTGTGGCTTCCCTAGCAAACACAGATCACCTTGTGCTCTTAATCTACATGCTATTGCTGAATGCATTTCCTATTAGCCTGAGTCACAAATGTAGCCAGCCACCAATTACATAATAATTAGCCATTTAACTAAAGTTTTGACAGCCTTATAACCCCAGTAAATTCCATACTAATATTACTGGAGTACTAAAAAAATTCCATGTCCTTTATATTATAGGTGCAAATAGTTTTTGTACTCAGATTACAAGAAAACAGAGAATGGGTCAAATTTATTCTGGATGTAACTCTACCTTAATTGGTGCAAATTTAGTAAATACCCTAATTTTCAGGTAATAGATTAAAAGCTTCTTAATAGACACAGGCTGAGATTTTCAAAAGTATCTCCCTCCCTTAGGTGCTTTTGAGAGTCCCAGGTATCATATGCAGTTCTGATAACAGATAATCTATACCCTATCTGGAATTTCAGAGTTAAAAGGCCAACAAAATTATAAATAAATAATAGGAGATATACCAATCTCCTAGAACTGAAAGGGACTTTGAAAGATCATTGAGTCCAGCCCCCTGCCTTCACTAGCAGGACTAAGTACTGATTTTTTGCCCCAGATCCCTAAGTGGCTGCCTCAAAGATTGAGCTCACAACCCTGGGTTTAGGGGGGGCCAATGCTCAAACCACTGAGCTATCCCTCCCTCCACTGTTTACACATTTCAATATAAAAGGAGGTGCTAACAGAAAGGATGCTAACAGGGTCCACTTTATAAGGAGATTCTTCAGAAGATTGGCTGGCAGCTTATAAGTTGTAAGTTCATGATGGAGAATCATGTAGAGAACTGACTGACCAGATTGACACACTTTTAGCAGCTGTCAACACACTTTCATCATTGTTGCTGCTGTCAGTGTACATATTAATGAATCTGCCTGGTCCAAGATTTTGGAGCAAAGCTATCTAGTAATGTGAAATGTACAGTTCCAGTTGAGAGATGAGGAGTTTCTTTAAATAATACGTAGTACTTTGAGAAGCACTTTTACAAAGGAGAATAATTATCATGGTCCCATTAGCAGATGAAGAAAATGAGTCACAGAAAGATTAAGTGATTGGCCAAGTTCACACAGCAAGTCAGTGCTGGAAGTAAAACACAGGGCTTTTATTTCCTAGCCCTTTGTTCTGAGCCAGACCGTCTCATGTAGTGTAGTAATAGGTGTGTCAGTCTTAGGTATTAGAAAGACAAGGTAGTTAAGGTAAGAAGAGTTCTATGTGGCTTGAGAAGTTGGTCCAATAAAAAAATATTACCTCACCTACCTTGTCTCTCTCATACTGTCTCATGTCTGTTGTGAAAGAAAATAGGTAGGAAGGGGAAAAGGAGAAAGTGGGTGGCTGGGTGAGAAATTTAGGGGACAAAGGCTTCTTACCACTGAAATCCTACATCTGACCCTGATATAACTCAGTGACACTAAGGGTATGTCTACACTACGGAATTATTCCGATTTTATGTAAATCGGTTTTGTAAAACAGATTGTATAAAGTCGAGGGCATGCGGCCACACAAAGCACATTAATTCGGCGGTGTTCGTCCATGGTCCGAGGCTAGTGTCGATTTCCGGAGCGTAGCACTGTGGGTAGCTATTTTGTAGCTATCCCATAGTTCCTGCAGTCTCCCCCGCCCCTTGGAATTCTGGGATGAGATCCCAGTGCATGATGGGGCAAAAATCATTGTCGCGGGTGGTTTGGGTAAATGTGTAGTCCTCATTCCTTCCTCCGGGAAAACACCGGCAGACAATCATTTCATGCCCTTTTTCCCTGGATTGCCCTGGCAGACGCCATAGCACGGCAACCATGGAGCCCGTTTTAGCTTTTTTTTTTACTGTCACTGTATGTGTACTGGATGCCCGCTAACAGAGGTGTTACTGCAGCGCTACACAGCAGCATTCGTTTGCTTTTGCATGATAGCAGAGATAGTTATTAGTCATCCTGTACCGTCTGCTGCATTGTAAATGCAGTAAAATGACAGTTATCTGTTGTTCTGTTTACTGTCTGCTGCTATCATGGGTGCCCCTGGCTGAGATCGGCCAGGGGCGCAAAGGCAAAACTGGGAATGACTTCCCGAGTCATCCCTCCTTTATGGTTTCTAAAAATAGAGTCAGTCCTGCCTAGAATATGGGCAGTGTACTAGAGAACCAGTGTATCAGAGAGCACAGCTGCTCCATGTCAGATCCCGCAGAAATGATGAGCTACATGCCATTCACGGAAGGTACCCCTGCAACAGCCCACTCATTGATTTCCCTCCTCCCCACCTTCTGGGCTACCGTGGCAGTGTCTCCCCGATTTGTGTCATGAAGTTATATAAGAATGCAGGAAATAAGAAACAGAGGCTTGTTAGTAAGATAAAATGAGGATGGCAGGCCTCCTGCTGCTATGACAGTCCAGGCAGGACATTAAGTGGTGCGGGGGAGAGGAGCCTAGCATCCCGCTCTAAGATAGTCTAGGGAGTACAGAATCTTTTCTTTACACAGGAAAAGGAGGGGGGCTGATGGAGCTCAGCCCCCAGTTGCTATGATGAGACGGTTACCGGCCATTCTAACCATCTATTTGGGAATGCAGGAATCATTCCTATTTTTCCCAGGCGCCCCGCCCAGCCTCACCTGAGGCCAGCCAGGAGCACTCACGGGCTGATGGTGATGACAGATAGCCATCATATTGCTACCATCTACCACCAGGAAGGGGAGAGAGTGGATTACTGCTCCTCACTGCTGCCAGGATCGTGCGTCCTACCACCAGCATTCAGTTTAGACATAGGGTGACATTGAAAAAAGTCAAGAAATTGATTTCTTTCCCTTTTCTTTCACGTGGTGGGGGGAGGGAGTAAATTGCGAGCTATATCCTGAACCACGCCCGGACAATGTGTTTGAACCTACAGGCACTTGGGAGCTCAGCCAAGAATGCAAATAGTTTCGGAGACTGCTGTGGACTGTGGGATAGCTGGAGTCCTCGAGTACCCCCTCCTCCTCCTCCCTCCCTCTCTCCTAGAGCATCCATTTGAAGTCTCTGGGCTCTCTCCGCTGTTACACTTGTCAGCGCTACTGCATGTGTAGCCAACACTGGTAGTATTTTTTTTCAAACGCTTTGGCATTTTTCGTCTGCTAACGCGAGCTCTGATAGAACAGTTTGGTCTCGATCAGATCCAGTATCTCCCGTACGTCTCATGCTGGAGCTCTTTTTTGGATTTGGGACGGCATTGCCACTTTGTGCTGAATCAGATGTCCACGCTGGGCAAACAGGAAATTGTTATTCAAAAGTTCGCGGGGCTTTTCCTGTTTACCTGGCCACTGCATCCGAGTTCGGATTTTCTGTCCAGAGTGCTCATCAGTTTGTGCACTATGGCGATACCGCCCGGAGGCCAATATCGTCAATTTGCAGCACACAAAACCCTAACCAGAATATGGGTAATACTGATTTTTAGCGCTACTCCTTTCATGGGGAGGAGTACAGAAACCGATTTAAAGAGCCCTTTTATATCGAATATTAAAGGGCCTCGTAGTGTATTCTGGGATGCTAACAGGTGTGTTTGTGAGCAAGACATGAAAAGTCATTCTTCGCTCTATTGTGCACTGGTTAGTGCTCAGTTGGATATTATTGTTGTCCAGTTCTTGGGCACCACAACTTCAAGAAAGATGCTGGGAAATTCGGAGGAGGGTCCAGGAGAAGAGCACAGAATGTTCAAGTCTAGGAGAACCTGACCTATGAAGGAAGGCTGAAAGATTGGGTTTGTTTAGTTTGGAAAAGAGAAGACTTGAGAGGGAACATGTTAACAGTTTCAGGGTATCTAAAGGGCCTTTGTTCATAAGGAGGAGAGAAACTGCGCTAGAACAAGCAGCAATGGGCTTAAACTGCCAGCAAGGGTTTTAGGTTGGACTTGGAAAAGTTCCTAATCGGGTGGTTAAACACTAAATTGCAAGTGAGAGGTGTGCGAATCTCCATCTCTGGAGATATTAAGAATAGGTTTAGATATGTCTTTCAGATGGTCCCTAGACCAGGGGTAGGCAACCTTTATCATGCCGAAGCGCAGGCATGCGAGCGATTTTTCACACTGCTGGTCCCTGGTCCGTCCAGAGGCTCTGCGTTTGTAATTTAATTTAAATGAAACTGTAACATTTAAAAAACCTTTTATTTACTTTACACAACAATAGTTTGAGTTAATAAAATATAAGACATAGAAAGAAATCTCTGTAGAAACCACTAACTATGTATTATCCGAGGCGCATGAGACTCTTAAATTAGAGTTGATTAATGAAGACTCGGCGCACCACTACTTCTGAAGGTTGCCCAATACCCTCAGTGATTACTGGGATTTATCTGCCATGAGGGCTACGGGACTCGATCGGATGACCTCCCAAGGTCCCTTCCCAGGTCCTAGAAATCTAGATCTATGAATGTTGATTCACATAATAGCCGGCAAGTTGGAGCAGGGAGTCTTAAAATACGCCAGGTAGAAAATCATGAGGGGCCAGATTAGGTGCCTACCTCCACACCCTTTCTTGTTGGAGGGTTTAGATCACCTAATCCTGGGTCAGGTCTTTTCTTAATAAAAAAAAAAAAAAAAAAAAAAGTGGTGGTAATGTCACCACATATGCTAGTGGTTAGAGCACTCATGGAGGACATGAGGAAACCTAGGTTCAACTCTTCTCTCTACCTAATTCAGAACAGTGACTTTGACCTTGGGCATGGGTCTCCCTCAGCTCTACTGTTGAAGCTGTTCTACATTGTATAAAATACTTTAATATTCATTGGGGCAGAGTGAGAGTCAGAATGACCAGTGGTTAGGACACTCACCTAAGCGACCAATTCCGGTGTAATGAATATTTGTTCCAAAGGAGAACAGGTGAGAGTGGGAACCTTATGCTAAAATACCTCATTGCTAGCCTGGTGATTAGGGCCTTCACGAAGACCTGGGTTCAAGTCTATGCCCTGAATCAAGCAAAAAGTAGAGCTGGATTGTGTTTCCTACATGCAACTTGAGTGCTCTAACCCCTGAGATACTGGGTATAAAGGGGGGGGGGGCTCTTCTGAGTTAGGTGGTTTAGAACATGTTAACCAGCTAAAATGTAGGTAACTACAGGGCCACTGGTGCAGATTTAGGTAGCAGCAGAGTCAGGATTTTGAAGATGTAATTTTTGGATCTAGGAACCTAATATGACACTTAGGCACCTAAATTCCTTTGCAGATTTAGTCCAAAGTGCATTGTTCTAATTCAAACCTAATTTAGGAGACAGTAAGTCTAAGATATCTAGGCCAACATTGTTGCACTAGTGAGGCTTCCATTGTAACACTCAACTTGAAAAGCACTCCAGAAAGTCTGGAAGTTTGGTTTGGATAAATATTGCAAATGCTGGCCTGGATCATCTTTTCCCATGGAAAAATCCATAGTATGAGTGCTACGGGAAGAGCTCTCTGCGTGGCTCCCCTTGTGGAGTTCCTCTCATGGTGTCCTGTGTTGACATTGTGGAGGCTGAGTTGCCCTGTCAGAAAAAGCTACAAGGCGCATCTATAAACTTTAGCCCAGGATACGGCCCTTGCTTCTACTACTCAGCTGGAAATCTGGCTTAGTCAACCACTTGTAGATCTTCCCAAGCCTGGGGAATCCCAGGGATGGACATTCCCTCCCTGTGGTCGACATCTGCATGAGGAATGTGCCCATAGAGACAGGAGGCCAGGGCCTGGGCAGGCATAGAGCTGGAGCCAAAATAAGGGAAGCTACAAATAATGATTTTGTGGCACCCTCTTTTAACAGCTTTACCACGCATTCAGTGTAGTTGAGAATCTAGGCCTAAAATCCAACTGGTCATGAATAATGTGTACACATTTGTAAAAATACTGTAAACACTGTTTCATTAGGCTTTTCAAAAGTAAACCTTTATAAAATAGGGCTGAGAATTCTGTTTGCACGACATTTACAATGAGTGGACTTTACATTCCACATAGGCTGTAAGTTGGATTGTTAGACCTTGCAAATCAGACTCTTGGTCAGCCTTCAGTGCCGATCTCTTCACAGTCACAGTTGTAGAGAGAAGTGGGGATATGTCCATTCAAGACTAAGCATATAACTTGAAGCGATAGCATATTGGATCCTCTCATGCACACACAGAGCTATATTTTAACTAGCATTTTGTGTTTTTACCCAGATTGGCCCATGATTCAAGTTTTGAAAAGTATGAGTGTTATTTAGCATGGTAAAAAACAAACTCCAATAATCTACTCAGAAACTCCAAGGTTTTAATTATTTTCCAGTATATTAAGGATTATTTGTGGAATTTGGCTAGTTGTGTGGAATTTAGTTAATCCTGCTTTGCTTCTTCAGTACGCTTCTGTTTTGAGCTACTAGTGCTTTCCAGTACATTTTCAGCATTGCCTTATATGTATTTTTCATGCCTGTAACAACCACAGACAAGCAGGCAGGGAGGAGTTTACAAATGACTGGGTATAATAACAAGAAATATTTTTTGTGTTGCAATTCCAAGCTTGACCTCCTAAATAAATCACTTATGAAATATGATTTTAGTATTGTCAACCAAATTTTTCTAGTTTAAGAAAGATTAATGATAAAGTGACTGCACTTTGTTCCATTAATCTGGCATGTATGATAGACTAATTAAAAATGAACTGAGAAGAAAACAGCTGTAAGTGATCTACCATATTTGATCCTAAGTTTAGTAGCAGATTTTCCATCATAAAAGTGAAAATAAGACAGCTGTGATAGTAGTAAACTCTTAAGGGATATCACTTTTTTATCTTTGTTATATTGTTCCTCTGTTCGTTTAAAGCTTATTTAGGACCCAATCCAGAATTTGGTGGGAGTAATGCAGGTGTAATAGCTACAGGAGAATAACTGGGACCATGTTACACATACTATACAAGGATGCATATTGTGAGAAGTAAAGCCATGTTTCTATATTGAATGAACATTGTGGCCTATATTCACCCCTTCTGATGTTCGCCTCTGTCAGTCACTTATTAAATTTTCAAACATGTACCTTCATGCTTTTCCCCATGTCCCTCATGCTTGGGAGGATCTCCTTGTAAACATTTGTGAAACTAGCTTGTTATCCTCCTTCAAAACCCTCCTTAAAAATCTCTTCTGTGGGGAGGCCTACAAAAACCGGACAATATTTAGACTGCTGGTGAGCTGACACCACTGCCTATCATGCTGTCTGGTGTGGTCTCGTCGTTTCTTTGTACTACCCCACTTGTCTGTATCATTCTGTTATCTCTTGTCTTATACTTAGATTGCAAGGTCCTTGGGGCAGGGACTATCTTTTTGTTCTGAATTTGTGCAGCACCTAGCGCAATGGGGTCCTGGTCTATGACTAGGGCTCCTAGGCACTGCAGTTATACAAACAATTAATAATAACTCCATGAGTTTGACCTCATGGAGTTTTGCCAGCATTTTCTTCTCAAAGCAGAGGGATTTGTAGTATTAGGAGAGGCAGAGGGTGTGGCTGAGAAACCCTGTGTAGAGTGCAGATGTGTGGGGATAGTCAAGTCCATCACTATGTATATCAAGGCCCTACTACTACTGATCTCTGTGTCCCCCTACCCTTCAGGCAGCATCATTCAATGAAGTCACTTCTCAGCCAGTGTCTGGGGTCCCCCCATAATGCTCTTCAGGGGCTCTGGTGTACATGTGAATGGTCGGAGATATGCTTCCAACTTGCACAAAATTCGAGCTATGTAAGGTGTTCTGGAACGGAACACTTGCTAAAGTCAGGGAGCGTCCGTATACGTATTCCAATTTGGTGTGACTACACACCCAATGCTAGGTTCAGCTTACCATTAAAAACGTACCTTTAAAAGGGCTTATTTCACCTCCTGTTCATGGATACTTTGAATAACTAATACTGATTTCCAGTGAACCATAGGGAGAGATGTAGAGAGATAGTCACTTATTAAACGTCTATACGACGCGCCATATCGGCGCGTTACAATCGATTGCTCGGGGATCGATATATCGCGTCTCATCTAGACGCGATATATCGATCCCTGAGCGCGCTTACTTCGATTCTGGAACTCCACCAAAACCAACAGAGTTCCGGAATCGACATGGCGAGCCGCGCACATCGATCCCGCGCGGTGAAGACGGGTGAGTAGATCGATTTTAGGTAATCGATTTCAGCTACGCTATTCTCGTAGCTGAAATTGCTTATCTAAAATCGATTTTTGCGCGTCGTGTAGACCTGGCCTTATTACAGAGCTACTCTTTTTGCATTATTGAATGCCTTTCCCTTTTTCTTCTGGCTGAAATCTCTTCCCTTACGTTTGCAAATTGAAGACAAAGAGCATGAAAGCAGAAGAATGTTCTGCAGTCCCAAAATAGAAGTCATTGAGAATTCCATACATAGAGATCTTGCAAAAGAAAGCAGTCAAATAGTTGCAGCTGTAGTTTCAAAGGAAGAAACAGCTCTCTCAGTAGTTTAGTTCATTATAAGAACTCTGGAGAGAGAGAGTTAGTTCCCAAAGGTCATATCTGTATTGGTTTGTAAAACTGACCAATGCACATATGAACTGCCTTTAAAAAGCACTGAGGTTCTTAGCTGTGATTTAAAATCCAGATATGGCAAATTCAGTGGCATTACGTGTACGGCAACAGTGGTAGTAACAACTGCATCAGCTCACTGTGCAGTTATAACATTACTGGTGGGGCTTAGCTCCATTAGCCCCAAATGACCAGTGATCCCCGTACTGTGTTGTCATCTTTTGTTTTATTTTTGAGTGCACTGATGGAGAGGAAAAGCTTATGGCAGGCATTACACTTCTATGTATATTCTAACAGTACTAACTGGGCTAGAAAGAAGATAATGAAAAATTATTTTTGATCCATAAGGTGTGTACAATAATAACTCAATTAAATTCCTTGATTAAGGGATGGCCTTCCCCTTTCACTAACTATAACCATATTACTGATTTAAGACTTGACCCTATTCCCATCAAGATCAGTGTTAATCCATCCATTGACTTTAATGGGAGTTGGATCAGACCTTATCTGTACACAGTGTGCATTTAACATAATATCCTTTACCAAACCCCAATGTCAAGCTAAAAATTGAAGAACTCATAATGGATTTCTGTGCCAACTAAGGCATTGTTATCTGACTGGCTCTCTCGGTATCTTTTGAATCTGCTTGTACCGAACAGTAGAACGTAAGAGAATTCTAGTTAAGCAATAGGTTTAAAAAAAAAGACGAAGATTCAGAGAGAAATAAATAAATACTCAGAGGGCTTGCACTATGCAATGAATAAAATAGGACAAGGCACATTCCTTCTTCCTGTAAGGAATTCCCAAGGAATCAATAAGTGATTATATTATACACTTCCAAGGAATGTAAATAAGTTTTAAAAGAGATGTTTCTATACAGCCTTTGGAGATTTTGAATTTGTCATGTATAGCCTGGTTATGTGTACAATGGTGACTTTTTGGCATGATTATAACTTTCAAATGGATGTTTAGAAATACTTGCTTGGGGTGTGCTACAGACCGCCGGGATCTGATTTGGATATGGATAGAGACCTCTTTAATGTCTTTAATGAAGTAAACACTAAGGGGAAATGTGTGATCATGGGA
>NC_133783.1:45934617-45964822 GCF_003597395.2 Chelonoidis abingdonii
AATTTTGAGGACTTCAATAACTCAGTCATGGGTTAGGGGTTGTTATAAAAGTGTATGGGTAGGGTTCTGTGGCCTGCTTTGTGCAGGAGGTCAGACTAGATGATCATATTGGTCCCTTCTGACCTACGAGTCTATAAGTCTATGAGTCTAAAAGGAATGACCTAATTTTAACCATAGATCTCAGTTACAATATACATCTAGTGTCCTTGGAACCAGCAGACATCCCTCAACATTAATAAGTAATCAAAATATCTGACTGCTTTGCACATTTCTCTGGAGTTGGAAGAAGATGCATCTCCATCCTTGCCTTATTAGCTGGGAAAGAACTACCAAGGGAAATTCCCTGTGAGTTCTGTTGGAAGTTTGCCCAGAATGTGTGAATTAGAGATGGTGAATGGGTCTGAATATACTTATTTATATTCTGAAATGGCATAATTTTTAATATAGTATCAAATTCATGAACAGGGGCGGCTCCAGACACCAGCTCACCAAGTGCGTGCCTGGGGCGGCAAGCTACTGGGGGCAGCCTGCCAGTCGCCGGGAGGGTGGCAGTCATACTGCCTTCAGCAGCATGCCTGCAGGAGGTCTGCCGGTCCCATGGCTTTGGCGGCAATTTGGTGGCAGGTACACAGAATCCGCGTTACCAGCGGACCTCCTGCAGACGTGCAGACTCAGAGTAGTTATAATGGTTTACAGTCAAACTGGAAGGGTATATTGAGTGAGATCCCACAGGGATCTGTCTCGGGTCCAATCCTATTCAATATGTTCATAAATGAATTGGATGATGGCATAGTTTGTGAATGATATCAAGCTGGAAGGGGTTGCAAGCACTTTGAAGGACAGGATTAGGTTTCAAAAGGATCTTGACTAAATGGAAAAATGATCTGAAATAAATAGGATGAAATTCAATAAGGAAAAATACCACATTCTACACTTAAAAAGGAATAATCAATTGCACAAATACAAATGGAAAATGACAGCCTAGGAAGGAGTATGCAGAAAAAGTTTGGAGGGTTAGACTGGATCACAAAGTAAATATGGGTTGTAAAAAAACCAAACTTCATTCTGTGATGTATTAACGGCAATGTTGGTAAGCAAGACACAAGAAGTAATTCTTCCACTCTACTCAGCACTGATAAGGCCTCAGCTGGAGTATTGAGTCCAGTTCCGGGCACCACACTTCAGGAAAGATATGGACAAATAGGAAAAAGTACAGAGGAGACCAAAAAAAATTATTAAAGTCCTAGAAAACATGACCTAAGAGGAAAATTGAAAAAATTGGTTTTGTTTAGTCTACAGAAAAGAAGATGTGGGGTGAGGGGAAACATGTCTTCAAGTACTTAAAAAGTTGTGATAAAGAGGAGGGTGATCATTTGTTGTCCTTATCTAGTGAGGACAGGACAAGATGTAATGGGCTTAAATTGTAGCAAGGGAGATTTAGGTTAGACATTAGGAAAAGCTTCCTAATTGTCAGGGCTGTTAAGCACTGGAACCTAGGGAGGTTTTTCCATCATTTCCATCATTGGAGGATTTCAAGAACAGGTTAACAAACATCTGTCAGGGATGGTCTAGCTAATACTTAATCCTGCATCAGTTCAGGGAACTGGCCAAGATGATCTATCAAGGTACCTTCCAGTCCTACATTTCTGTGCTCAGTTTTTTTTAACCTTTTCTCATAGATCAGGTTTTCTAAACTCTTATTTTTGTTGCTGTCCTCTGGACTCTCTGCAGTTTGTCTACATCTTTCCTCGAGCATGGTGCCCAGAACTGGACATAGTGCTCTATAAGGATTGGTAGAATTTGACCAGAGCCCTGCAGGGCTCCTAGGCAACCAACATCCCCACACTGTCAGCAGTAATATGACTGATCCCTGAAACCCACAATCTGCGGAAGTTGCAGCCACAGAAAGTTCCACCTTGAGTCATCTGACGGATAGTTGTCTTGATGATTGATAATTGGCTCCTTGATCCTATATAAACTCATGGGGTATACCAGCAGGGCCGGCTCTGGGATTTTTGCCACCCCAAGCAAAAAAAAAAAATTGACTGCCTTCCCTTTTCTTCACGCCCCCTGGCCCCTCACCAACTCCACCTCTTCTGAACCTCTTCCCCAAATTCCCAGCCCCGCCTCCTCCCCCGAGCGTGCAACATTTCCCTCCCCATTGCTTGCTGGGGGCCCCCCTGGACCTCCCACCCTAGCTCACTTCCGCTCTGCCTGCTCCCCCCAGTGTGCCGCCGCTCTGCTTCTCCCCACTCCCTCTCAGGCAAGGGAGGGTGGAGAAGCGGAGCAGCGGCAGATTCAGGGGAGCAGGTGGAGCAGAGGGGAGCTGGGGGGGGTGCAGGCAGTAACAGGGGATAGAGGAACCACTCCCCGCTCCAGGTCACCTCCACTCCACCACTGCTGCCTCCCCCCCAGCGCCAGCTGCTTGGCTTCACTTCCCTCCCAGACTTGCTGCGCAAAACAGCTGTTTCGTGTACAGCAAGCCTGGGAGGGAGGAGGGAGAAGAGAAGTGGCGGTGGGGCTCAGGGGAGCCAGCGGAGGTGAGCTGGGGCGGTGAGTTGAGGTGGCAGGGGTGCTTTTTCCCCATGTGCTGGAGCTGGCACCTGTGATGGCCGGTGCCAGAATGCCTCTCCTAGAAATGTGCCGCCCCAAGCACCTGCTTGTTTTGTTGGTGCCTGTAGCCGGCCCTGCATACCACGGAGTGTCCAGGCAACAATATGGATTTCTAGGTAGCTACTGTGACTGGTTTGCTTCTGAATTCCTGATATTTACTTCAGCTCTGACTTGGATACTGAGCCTCAATCAACTCCTGGAACACCAACACTGACCCTGGTACTAACCCTTGGCCTGATTTTGACTCTCTCTTTCTGACCCTGAGCTTGATTCTTGACCTTCACACCAGCTCTGACTCCAAGCTTGCATCAGAACATCATATTTTACGTCTTCTTTTCTGAGTTTCCCTCCCTGATTCCCAGTGGGGTTACCACCCGTTCTTGTTTATTTCAGACAGAAGTTCTAATGATGTGATTCATCCATCATCACAAATCTTATGAGAATTCTCATGAAACAGAACCATGAGATTGTGGAGCAATGAAGCATGGTGCAATCACAGGTGTGAAAGCAAGTCTCAATACGAACATAGGTCTTAAAGCTGTGAAAGTGACACTGAACAATAGAGATCCTGTTTGGCTAGGTATTTGAGGAAACAACATAAAAGCTGATGCTTCATTCTATTAGACATCTGGATACCTTGATTTCAAATCCAAGTAAAGGGAAGCAGATCCAGAGGCACGGGTGGATGGGTGAGATGGTAGCGGAGGAAGAGAGGTCCCAGGTAATAATATTACATAACACCATTACAAAATGCCAAAATATTTAGATTTTTGTACAGGTTTTGTTTATTAATTAAAATGATAGTGGTAAAAAAGAAATCTGCTTGTTTGGACTATGTTAAAAAAGAACCAACATTTCCTTTCTTGGAGTCAAACAAGTGATTTACGTATAACTTTAATATTATTATTTAATATTTCTAGGAGTGGGATAAACTGCTTATATTCTCAGGACAGCTTCTGGAAATTTTTTCATATTCCTTTTCTTCATTAGAAGAGTTAGATTTTGCTTGTGTTAAATTAGCAGAAAACAATATGAAGACTTAAAGAACAACTATTCAAATACACTTCTCTGTGTGTTTGTCTAAGCTTTAGTATTTCCGAACATTCAGACTCAGTGGGCCAAATCCATCCTTTGTAAGGAACTCATGCAGCCTATGCAAGGCTTGTAATTGAATTAATATAGCTTACCCCCACGACTAATTGCTACCCACTGGAGGCCACCCATGCCCACTGTTTAAGAACTCAACAAGTACCAGTCAGTCTGCTCAACACAGTGGCTGCCTGGCTCCTTACCTGCAAGGTGCTGTGTTGTGTTCTTGGAATAAAGCTTGCTGCTGCTTCAGCTGAGTCCTTTATGAGTGTTATCTTGTTCCATTACATCCTTAATATAACTCCACTAAAGTCAGTATTATTCTTAGTATTATTTTCATTATAGTGGTTCCTAGAAGCCCTAACTGAGATCAGGATCCCATTGTGCTTGGCACTGAACACACGTAGTAAGAAACAGACCCTGCCCTTAAGAGCTCACAGTCTAAATAGACAAGACAAATGGAAGATGAGAGAAGAAACAGATGAAGAGAATCACCTCAGGACACATAGCCAATCAGTGACGGAGCCCAGTCTCCTGATTCCCAGTCCAGCGCTCCATCCTCCTAAACCATGCCCTCTTACAATGCAATTAACACTAAGCCTTGAATTTGTCCAAATCTGTTAATTGTATGCTGTGACTCATGGTCAGTAAGGGTTAAGCATCCTGCAGGATAAATTACCCAAATTCAATCTTGAGGGTCACATTGGTAGATAGTGTTTGTGTTTTTGTGTGTTTACATATATAAAAGTTAGAGCTTAACAATGTAATCAAACATTTTCTGGCTATGCTGCATTATGTTAATTCGGAGATCAACGAGAGAGCTTAATATTTAAATGAACACAAAATATAGTGATATTACTGTCTTGATATTGATTGACTGCAAATCACCTGCAAATGATGGAAAACAGGCAATTGCCTTACGTTAATCCGTGTAGCTAATTATCCATGATGCTTAGGAAAGAGGTCTGCTTCAGAATCTCAATGATTGCCTGTTCACCTAAGAATTCCGAATTGTCAAGAGAAGGCCTGAAACTGTATAAAAAACCCTTGGGTCCTGATATTTTTTATCTCAGATCTGCTTGATGCTTTATGCAGGGGAAGCTTGAGTTGTAAGACTTGAGATCTCCAGTCCCATCTGGATCACCCTGAATATGAACACTGGACTATAACCTATGGACTCGTTCTGAAGGAACTCTTTGCAACTACAGCGCTCTCCATCTCTACTATAAAACTGATCTGAGGACTGTAATCATGTCTATATGTATATTGATCTTCAATACTCTCTTTTCTTTTTAAAAAAATTTAGTTTAGTTATTAAGAATTGGCTGTATGTGTATATTTGGGTAAGATCTGAAATATTCATTAACTTGGGAGGTAATGTGTCTGATCCTTTAGGATTGGTAGAACTTATATGAAGAATAAAATTTTTGGTAATCCTCATCATATCTGACTTGAGTGTCTGGGTGGAAGCCCAAGACTAGGTTGCTATAAGGGAACTGTATTTTAGCTTCTGTGCAAAGGTATTGTAGAAGGCTTGGTAAATCTAAATATTGGGATATCCACCAGCTTTGGGGATTGTCTGCCCCATTCTTTGCAGTTTGTCCTAATTGCATAACCTCAGTGTGGCCCCCCAGGGACCCTGGTCACACATGCATTTTGCATAGATGGTGTCATAAACAGATAGTAGGAGTTAATAAAACAGGAGTACTTTATATCTCTTTTGACTGTAAAGGGTTAACAAGTTCAGTAAGCCTGGCTGTCACCTGACCAGAGGACCAATCAGGGGACAGCATACTTTCAAATCTTGTGGGAGGGAAGTTTTTGTGTGTGCTGTTAGAATTTGGTGGTTGCTTTTTGGGTTCTGAGAGACACAGACGTGCACCAGGTTTTCGCAATCTCATCGATACAGGAATCTTTTTTAAGTTCACGGAATAGTTGAGTACTAGGGAGATCAGGCGAGATTAGGCTTAATGTTTTGTTTTTTATTCTGCCAAATAGCGGACAAAATTGAGCTGGAACGGAGTTCAAATTGTGGTATAATCTAGACTAGAAGGAGTTCAAATTTGTTTTTGTTGCTAGAAGTATTTATTTGTACTTTGTACGCCTTAGGCTGGGAGGTTGTATTTCCAGTGTCTATGAGCTGAAAAGCCCATGGTACGCTAGATCAAAGCATCTAATTTACAAAGAATAATTTAGGTTTTTCAGTCTCTTTTAATATAAAGCTTTTTCGTTTAGACTGATTATGTTTTATTTTTTGTATTGCATGAGTTGCAAGACGCCAGGAAGGACGGGTATCACTGAGATTAACTGCAGGGAGCCTGGTGGGAAGAAGGAGGGGAAGGGGAGAGAAAGGCTAATTTTCTTCTGTAGAATTACTTCTTCTTCAGGGAGAGTCTGGGAGGGGAAAGAGGAAGGAGGAGGAAGGTGGATTTTCCTCTCTGTTATTTTAGATTCAAGGAGTTGAATCACTGATCTCCAGAAACCAGGGAGGGGAAGCCTGGAGAGAGGCAATGGTGGGGCAAAGGGTTTACTTCTCTTGTGTTAAGATCCAGAGGATCTGGGTCTTGGGGTTCCTCAGGCAAGGTTTTGGGGGGACCAGAGTGTACCAGGCACTGGAATTCCTGGTTGGTGGCAGTGCTACAAGTAGTAAGCTGGTAATTGAGCTTAGAGGAATTCATGCTGGTACCCCATCTTTTGGACGCTAAGGTTCAGAGTGGGGAATTATACCATGACAGATGGAAATGGTGATATTGTATTGCAGAAATTCTAGAGCTTCATAATGTGCATTAAACTACACATTAGTAATCATCTCCTGTCTTTAGACGCTAAAGATGCAATGAGACTTTATCACTTCACTTTTTAAACAGCATTATCCAACACGATAGCACAAGTCTATGTTTAATGACTAGAAGTCAGGTTCAAACAAGTTTATTACATACCTGTAAAACTATATTGTCATAACCAGTAATGTAAACATCTCTCATGAGTCTTTGATGCTTGATGTATGACAAGTTAGAACTCATTTAATTGCCTATGTTCTTTATGAATCATTCAGGTTCCTCACTGTTTTTATAAGGGAGATAATGTTATTGATGGTATTTAGTGTATATTAAGTTTAGAGAAGTATTATTGTCCAAAAGTACATAATTATGAATGTTAACAAAATCAGATATTTCCACCTTCAAACAAATGTATTAGATGTAAATAATGCAGCCTCCATATATTATGTCAGTTCATATTTGGACAAAACTTATCTTCTTTGTGTGCCAGGCATACAGAGGCATCCCACTTAACCCATGTGTCAGCCAGCTGTGCAATGAGTACTCTAGTACAGAAGTTCTCAAACCATTCAGGTGGTCTGCAGATAGTTCCCTCTAAAGTTGCATGCCTGGGTGACCACACACAAGAGAATGAAGGGCCATCCACCAACTCCACTAATTAGGTGCCTGGACCCTGGAAAAGACACACATGTAAGATGAGGTGGTGGCCTTGGGAATAAGGGGTAGGTGGGAGGGGGCAGTGGGGTGAGAAGAGGGGGTGGGGGGAATTTGGGATGTGCAGAGCTGTGGCAGCCAGAGAAAGGTGCAACTTTCCCCAGCTCCAGGTCTGCGGCTGCCAGGGAGAGATGGCCTTCTCAGCCTCAGCTCTATGGCTGCTGTTGCAGGGAAGAGACCCTCCGCCTCCTTCCCAGCACCAACTCAGGGTCTACCGTGGTGCGGGAGAGATCCGCTGTAGGGAGGAGGTGTGGTTCCCCAGTGCCCCAGAGAGGGGCGAGCTCCCACAGACACCAGAGTGGGCGGAGCCAGAGCCCTCCAAGCCCGCCCCCCAGCAGGTCAGAGGCCGGACAGGAAGTATAAGAGCTCAACCCCAGAGCTCACTTGAGAGGCAGCGCTGGAGAGGCCAGATGCCTCTGGCCCAGCTCCCACCAGGGAGACTCCAGCAACCAGCGGCGGACCTGGAGACTGGCCTGACCGGCCAACACTCAAGGTGGACCAGCGTGTGGGAGAGTCGCTGAGCCTGCCCCTCGCCAGCTAGCCCAAGGATCCAATGGTGATCGACCCCCCTGAGGACACCACCTTGACTCAGGTACCTCCAGAGGGTGAGTTGGGAAGCAGCCCGGGGTAGCCGACCCATGTCAGTGTGTTGTGGCCAGGATCCCCACTGACACAGCAGTGGGCCTGTGGCTGCTGCTAGGGCCCCGGGCTGGGATGCAGTGGAATGGGAGGGCCTGTGTCTTTCCCCCCCCACACCCACCCAATGTGTGGGTGGTAGTCTCCCCATCTCCCAGGCCACTCAGAGCCTGATGTCTGAGTGTGCTATAAACCTGTGTTTGCTCTGCCCCTGCCTGAAGGCCTGAACCTTGAGCTCATTGCTGCCCCGCCCTGACTCAGGACCTGGGCTTAGTAACAGCTATCGGGTACCTGTGTTTGCTCAGCCTCTGCTTAAGGGACTGAGCTGTGACTCTTTACTGCCCCGCCCTGACCCAGGGCCTGGGCTAGTTATCTGTTAACTGTTACCTGTGTGTGCTAAGCCCCCTGCCGGACGGCTTGATCCAGGACTCCTGCGGCCCGACTGATTCCCCAAGGGGCCGTGCAAGCACTAAGGGAGGCGATGTGGTTTCCCAGCGCCCCAGAGAGGGATGAACCCTGATGAACCCTGTCTAAACCCCCCATCCTTCCAAGCCCCAGCTCGGGGGCTGCTGTGGCAGGGGAGAGAGGGCACATCCATCACATTAGAAAAGTAAGACTACTGTATTATAATATGAGTTGTGTGGTTTTATTTGTAAACAAAAACGTTAATTATTATTAAGATTTTTTTTATTTAGTGCTTTACAATAGTTAGGTGACGGTACAAACAACATTTGGAAAGATCATTAAGTCTGCCAAGATCCTCAGCAATTTTCAAGTGGTCTGCGAAAAAAAAAGTTTGAGAACCACTGCTCTAGTATATCTGAGGGAAACACTATTTCCTTCTTATGCTACAAAGACAGCCCTGTAGTCTGTTTAGTTTTGGGAATAACTGGACAGTGTAAATTGGTGAACTCATTGGGAACTTGCTGGAAGCAGGTGTTTTTTGTTTCCAACAAATTTGAGAGACATTGAATTTAGAATTTGAAGGGCATTTTATTTACATACCATTTTCAGGTTTTGTGTATAGATAGTGAGATCATTCTGTCCCATTGCTTCTCAAAATTATGTAGGATCTGTGTTGTCCAGCCCATTCCCCAAATGTGCAATGTATGTATCTGTTTTGATTAATACTTAAAATAAGCATTAATTCAGAGCTACAGTCTTTCAAATGCAAAAATGTCAATAAAATAATCTTAGTAACTAGCTCCTTTTCCTTCAGCCAGCCAGTTTTACAAATGTTTGAAGTACCTGTGAATCTCTTCAGTCCCCATTCCTAGTTAGGCTCCTACTGGTATCAATCCTGGAATGTGTTTGACAAATGCCAGGTCAGTGTGGTGTTGGCATTAAAACTACCAGTCATGCAGGGGCCTGGAGGAATTTGGTTGCCATAAGTATTCTTTTTAAAAGTATCAGAAAATACTTTTACTCATGTTTACAACTTTCTGAATATGTCACAGAGACATTGATTGATACTGTCTAACCTGCTTTCTTTAAATGCCATTTCTCTTAATCTGTCCCCCCTTAAGGAATGGAGCACTTAAACCAAAAAAAAAAAAAGGGAAGAATTAGTAAATATACACCCTCAAGAACAGAGATGGGACTGAGCCAAGATGTCAGATAGAAACACCCTCTGTGGAGCGGGAGGGGTAGGGAGTACTGGGATCCAAACTCTGATCCAATTCCAAAATATTTCTATTGTGAACTGAGTCAAAAGCCCAGACAATTTTGGGGGCTCAAAATCCAGATCCAAACTGTGCTGCTCAGGACCATCTCTAGCCCAAAATGTGTTCATGTGATGATCATGATATCATAGCCTCGGGAAGTATTAGATAACAAGGAACCTTTGGTTTCCATGGCAATTTGAGCTCCTTCCTCATACACACAAGTGCAAAGAATGATCTTATGAAGGTCATGTTATTTTTTTACCAGAAAAGATAGTGCTATTTGTCCCACTTTGGAGTTGTGCTCCATTTCTTAAACAATTAAAATAAGTGATTTCTAAAAGCAGTTGTCTTAATTAATGCCATTTGACTATTTTAAACATTGCTTTCCTAGAGGAAATAGCAGTTTTCCTAGAGCAAAGGGAGCATTAATGGCTATTCTTAGTTGTAGTTCATATTTTGCGACAGCTTTTGATATGCTTAAGAGATAAAGAGAAGGTGTCATAAACAGATAGCTAAGGGTTAATGTTTCTTTTACCTGTAAAGGGTTAACAAAGGGAACCAAACACCTGACCAGAGGACCAATCAGGAAACAAGATTTTTAAAAGCTCAGGGAGGGAATGTTTGGCTGTGTGTCCCTTTGTCTGTGTCTCCGGTCTGTCTCTCGGCTGTGAGAGGGATCTTTCTATCTTCAAGCTTCTAATCTTCAGTTTCCAAGTTGTGAGTACAAAGGTAGAAAAACAAGAGGCTTTTATTGTTTTTTTTGTATTTACATGTGTGTAGTTGCTGGGATGTTTAAATTGTATTTCTTTTTGAATAAGGCTGTTTATTCATATTTTTCTTTTAAGCAATTGACCCTGTATATTGTTATCTTGATACAGACCATTTTATGTCTTTTCTTTCTTTTTATATAAAGCTTTTCTTTTTAAAACCTGTTGGATTTTCTTTTCTAAGTGAGGCTCTAGGGGATAGAAATCCCTGTGCCAGGATTACGGTCTCTCTCAGGGAAGACTGTGAGGGGGAAAAAGAAGGAGGGGGGAAGGTAAAGTGCCCTCTCTGTTTTGTAATTCAAGGACTTTAAGTACAGTAATCTTCCAGGATAACCCACGGAGGGGAAGCCTGGGGAGGAAGTAAAGAGAAGACAAGGGGAGGAGGGGTTATTTCCCTTTGTGGTAAGGCTCAGGGCATCTGAGTCTTGGGGTCCCCCAGGGAAGGTTTTGGGGAGACCAGAGTGAGCCAAACACTGGAAATTTTTGGCTGGTGACAGCGCTATCAGATCTCAGCGTCATAGCTCGATGCGAGAGAGACTATAGTGGTCCCCCAGAACCCCTAGGTTTTGGGTGCGTGCAAGCGAGCACCCTAGGCGTGTCCGGCCCAAACACTGGACAGATTTCTTGGCTTAGGTCTCTGGCGGGAACGTTAGCTATCAGATCGCAAGTCTCTCTCCAGGTTATAGAATCATAGCTACATGGACCCCTAGGTTTGCATGTCTGATACATCTTAGTCTCTGAAAACTAAAGACATTTATAAGAAGTGTTTCAAATCTGAGTAGGAAGCTTGACAGACGGTTCTGTCTAATTATTTTGGAGCTCTAGTTTGCAAAACATAAATTCGGCTCGTTTACTATCTACCAAATAAACATGCCAACTTACAACAATGAATGGATAAATGCGTTCAATACGAGATCATTTCAAGATGTCCAGTCACCCTTTGAAGAGAGGCTTGTAAGTAGGCATCTGGTGTCGTATAAACTTAATTCGTTAACTTAAGCACCATCACTTCCCCAACACTATTCAAGAGTAGCACGTGTGCGGTTCCTTTCTCTAATTGTGATACTTGCTTCCTTTGATTACAAAGGCTTTTGGCTGGTGGCAGCGCTATCAGATCCAAGCTGGTAATTAAGCTTGGAGGTTTCATGCTAGCATCTTAGTTTCTGAACTCTAAGGTTCAAATCTGAGTAGGAAGCTATGACAGAAAGTGTCTAATATTTTTGGCAGCTTCTATTTGGCAAAACCATGAAATTCTGTTTATACTAAAAACAGCACTTAAAATGAATAAAATGGGTTAATACGAGATCATTTTCAATGTCCAGTCACCGTTTGAAGATAGGCTTGTAAGAGGCATGGTTCTAAAATTTTAAATGCAGTTTACTTTGTATTTTCCAATAGCACTTTGAGGTTTCCCTTTCCTATGTGATATATTTTGCTCCTGTTGACAGTAGGAGTAATATGGTTTGTATATATATGTGTGTGTGTGTGGGGGGGGGAATTTACTTCCATTTTCTTCATTTTGTGGTCCATGATTTACTACACATCTTAAGTGTAAAGGGACACATGCTTTCCTGGTGCTTGGAAGAACAATTATTGTTTTGTTTCCAAAGCATATAGAAACCTTATGTGCTATCTCAGAAAGTTCCTGTGGAATACTAATGAAATAAGGCTGCTTCTTTCTTAGATTACAAGATTTTTTTTTTTAGTGAATTAAAAAAATACACATAATTAGAAAGAAAAGTCATAAAGGTCGCCCAGCGGTTTAAAATATAATTAAGTGATAACAAAAATAGGAGCATACAGTGTATCATATAAACAAAAATTAAGGCCCAGAATCAGGAAAGCATTGAACATATGCTCAGCTTTAAGCATAAGTATGTGCTTATGTGCCTTCCTGAATAGGGATACTTTCCTGAATCAGGACCAAAGAAAACTGTTTGTCAGAAACTATCTATGAAGAAGCAAAGCTATTCTTTCTCTCTCTCTCTCTCAGCAACATACAGGATCCAGTTCTCCACAGAAGATGTAAACTAAGAATATTTCCACTGAAGACATCTGAGTTACATTGATGTAAAACTAGGGTTAGTGAAATCAGCAGCAGGTCCATAATCTCCAAACGTATACTTGTTACAAGTAGATCCTGGCACCTTTTCAACTGATTTTTGCATTTCACTTCAGTGGGTCCAGGATTTAAATACTGTATAGAGTGATCTACATATTATTAAGAGGAATAATTCCATTCCAATAGTAAAGATAATGCTAGTTGTAGTTGCTTTAAGGAAATATTAATTTCTTATCAGTTGCAATTATTTTTAAACTGCACTGGCATTTTATAAGTAAAAGAGGTAGAAACTGTCTTAGGACACATTCCATTCTTAATTACACCATTGTGAGTTCAATGATGTCACTAGACTCAGACTGGTTTTATGGCGCAAAATTTGGCTCAATTTCTGCAAATTGTGTGGTCCCAGGACTCTGTTTTGAAACAAGACCTGCCTGTTAAAAAGAAAAGAAGCTGCATCCACCCTATGCTGCTAGAGGGATACATTCTGTCCAGGGATGTGCATGCACAGCTCCATCTGACTGCAATGACAACCATATGTGTATATTCAGAAGCAGAATTTGGTCCAAAGGGAGCTGACAACGTCTGTATGCCTGCAGTTTGGGGGTGACAACAATTTCTAAAAGGAATGGAATTACTAGGACTGCGCCTTTTGATTATTCTCTCCCCAGATGGAAAAACAGGAAATATTTGAATTATGAGGAAAAGTAAATAAAAATAACCAAGAGATATAGATGTTTGGGTAAATGGGCCTCTTCATGCAGATAAGATCCAGTGATTAATGTTAGTAGGAGATAGGCATGTGCATAAGAAAGGAAAACAGTTGTTTGATACTGTGAGGAAATGTGGATGGTGCCTGTACCATTTGGGAGTCTGTAATATCCCATTAATAGCTGAAAACAGCAGGATGTAAGAAAAAAACTGAGGAATTTGGGGGAAAAAACACTATATGAGTCTTACTTTTCCAAATCCAAGTAAGCACAATTACATGTGCACTATTATGTTTGCCTAATTTGCATATGCAAGTACTGTGATAGCCTGCTCAAATCAGACGTTCGCACTTACTAATGGACAGTTAAGTACATGAATATATATATACACCACTGGAAGGGCACTGTGGTAACCCGTATATACACAGATATAGATGTGTATATGCAAATTGAGTATTTGCATTCACAAACATGGTATTTACAGGTACAAATTAGGTGCATTCAATTGAACACATGCAATTACATTCACTCAGCTATGAAATTCAGGCCCTCTATCAAATTTACACATTATAATACATATCTGGTGAATTAATAAATCAGTAAACTTATGTTGTAGTAAAATAGTTTTTAGTTAAGAAAAGGGTGCTGCATGATGTGAGGGGGAAGCTAACATACTGAAATGTAGACCTTTAAAGCTGTAAAATGCTACTAATGTAAAATTCCAAAAATTCTATTATCCAGGTCTTTAATAGACACTTGACTCCAAATATTGAGAAAATACTCCCATCTTGTTATGTTTGGAAGTGTAAATCTGTGCCAGTCTTTACATACAGTAACAGTATCCTTTTTTTTTTTTTTTTTTTTGGTCAACTGCAGCAATTAAATAATTGCAGTTCAAATGTATTTAGTTAGTGAAATAATAAGGTCATTAGTGCTGACATGGAAAAAACAATTCAAATTGTCCCTACTGTACAACAGCTGAAAGTGCCCTTATTTCTGTTCTGTATTCGATTTATGGACACCTCTGAAACTTCTACAAGAAAGGTTATGAAATTCATGGTGGTAAAATTATGGACATTTTCTGTGACTAAAGATCTGCACCAACTGATGTGTAGGCCCAAGGGAATATAGTAGATACATTACAAAGGGAAAACAAGGTAAGAACATCTGTGAAATCAGTCAAGAGTAAGGCCATGGCTACACTTACAGCTGTACAGCGCTGGGAGTTACAGCTGTCTTCGTACAGCTGTGTAGGGAAAGCGTTGCAGTGTGGCCACACTGACAGCTACCAGTGCTGCAGTGTGGCCACATTTGCAGCACTGTTTGGAGTGGTGCATTATGGGCAGCTATCCCAGCGTTCAAGTGGCTGCAACATGCTTTTCAAAAGAGGGGGATGGGGTGGAATGTGACAGGGAGCGTGGGGGAGACAGAGAGTGGATTTTTGGAGCTGACACTGTGTCAGCTCCCTGCCTTGCAAGTTCTAAGCACTGGAAGATACACAGCACCAACCTTCAATCATTTTAAAAGTTTTGACCCCTTCCCCGCCCCCTTATTCACTAAATGCAAATAGCCTTCAGACTAGATAAGCAGCTGCTCCAAAACGGACTCGCCCCTCTCCCCCGCCGCATTGTTTCTCTCCTCAGGCAAACACTGTCAAGCCCTGAACATTCCAAAGGAATTCCTCTGCCTACCTCTGCTCGAGCAAATGAGCTGTGTTTGTTTTTTAGATAAGCAGCTCCAGGAGCTCGGAGTTCACAACAAAACAGCAGGGTGGCTGAATAGGCATTCTGGGATACCTCCGAATACCTCGGAGGCCAATTACAGCGCTTTTGGTGGCCACACTTGTGGAGCAGTACTGCATCACCAGCACTGCAATCCTTATACCCAAGGCAGAGCAGGAGTGCAGCCAGCACTGCAGCCAGGGAGATGCAGCGCTGTGTGTGCCTTGCAAGTGTGGATGGTGAGTAAGTTGCAGTGCTGTAAACCCACCACCAGCGCTGCAACTCTCCACTGTAGCCAAGGCCTTTGAGGGATATCCAGAAGTTGATCATCCTTTGGATACAAGAGATGCTATTAAGAAGAATAATTAGGAATTACTATGTAAATTTCCATTTTCAAACCCTCCAAGTACAGAGATGTTAGCTCCCATAACCTCCCCTCTTATCACCATTGCTTTAGGGACAAAAAGATTGGTTTAAAAAAATACATCCTGTTCAGAACTGGTTACGTTTTTTTGCATCAAAACTTTTATTTGATGGAAAATGGCTTTTCAGTTAAATGAAGCAATTTCAATTGCTTTCAATTTATATTTCAATGAAACAAATGAAAATTCAAACCTGAAAAACTTTTTGGTTTTGGCAACTAAAAGCCACATTTTTTTGATGAAAACAATTGGTTTTCAGACTTTTTCCCTCTGAAAACATAAAAATTTTCAACTAAAAATTTGAATGAAAATTATTTTTGTTTAATTTGTTGATTATTTTTTTGTAAATAATTTCCTACCAACTTTAACTCCGTGTGCAGCAGAAGTGAGGATCACAGGTGTTGTCAATAAACATTTATGGGTGCTGAGATGTGAAGTTTTGCTTTAATCCACAACAACATTGTGCAAAAGACCTACAATTGAATTATGTTTGATATGAATAACGTTTCTCTCTCACATATATAGCAGGTGTGTAGTGTGGAGAGTTTAAAGGTGAAAGGACCTGATGAAGGATTTGAAATCTGTAGAGAATAGTTTTGCTTGATCTTCAGTTGCTTCCGTTCTGGAGCAATTCTTGTGTCCTACTCCTAAGTGAGGTTTAGAGAACCCCAAGCTTAATATGATTCCTTTTCCTCAGTGTGTAGCAAAATTTGAGTGACTGTGAAGGGTTTCACACTTCCTGCATTGCATAGTAACCAGCTTCACGGGGACCCCATGAGGGCTGTGATATATGGGAGAACTGGGGACAAGGCCAGGCCAGGATGGGGAAGGAGCAGAAGTAGGGCAGGTGGATACAGTGGGTCTATATGTTTACTTTCCTTAGTTAAGATTTTAAGGGTTTTTTGCCTTCCTCTGCAGTGTGAGGCCTGGGTCATTTGCTGGAGGATTCTCTGCACCTTTAGGTCTTTAAACCATGATTTGAGGACTTCAGTAGCTCAGACATAGGTTAGGGGTTTGATACAGGAGTGGGTTGGTGAGATTCTGTGGCCTGCATTGTGCAGGAGGTCAGACTAGACGATCATAATGGTCCAGTCTGACCTTAAAGTCTATGATTCTACGATTATCTCCAACAACTCTCCTTCTGCAAATCTTTCACTTTCTTGCCTTTGTGTTGCTGTGTAGAACATCAGTGTAGAGAAAGTGCACAAAACTAAGAAAATGGGAAGGAAAATACAGATCACCATCAACACCTGTTTTTTATTCACCCCATGCAACTAAATAGAATGCCTTAGGACAAAAGGAGATCATGCAGACACATTTTCTTTTGTGCACCGCTTCATATAAAACAACGTTAATTGTACTTTATAATCAAAACACAGAAACGGTATTTTTTCTTTGATCTAGATGCATAGCACAGAGTCTCTCTGGCATGGAGGAGACATATGTTTATACAGTGACTGGGAGGCAAATGCTTGTTGTCAATTTTACTTTTTGTCAAATAAAAAATGGAGTCCAGGATCAACTGTGTATATGAGGACGGAAGACACTGCAACTTGCAAGTGTAAGCCAAGGTCTGAATGAGCTCTCCCCTGCCATCTAGTGAGGGAAGAGACTTTAGGAGCAGCATGTATATTTGCATAGAGTGGTGTTGTAGCTGTGCCTGACCCAGGATATTAGACACAAGGGGGTGAGGTAATATCTTTTATTGGACCAACTTCTGTTGGTGAGAGAGACAAGCTTTCAAGCTTACACAGAACTCTTCTTCAGGACCTGAAGCAGGCAGAGCTGCTTTGCCAAAGTGCTCAATTTTGGCTGCTTTGGTTTAAAATTCACTGTCATATTGAGTGCAGGGGTAATTAAATGTTGTTATCCCTTTTGTGTACGTAAAGAGCAGCAGAACTGTGCTTAGCATGTTCTGATTGAAGGCTCACTCTAAAATTTACCTCACTTGCTAAATAGGGGGAGGGGTGTCAAATCCAAGTGAAAGTGAGGGGGATGGGAAGGGGTCTGTTTGACAAGTCCTAGACACCATTTGACCCTCCCCTCTCCAATGTTTAAATACAGAACTGATCAAACTCAGTTGAGTGTCCTCAGATGAGCAGGTTTAGGGAGTGAGCCTTAGATCTGGTGTCAGGTGTGAGGACAGCGTTGCAGTGAAAGACAACGCAGAGGCTGCAGTGAGGTTCCCCACTAGCCAGTGAAATCACTCAGAGCTGAGATCATAAAGAACTGGGCTAAGTGGTGGAACCTCAGATCATGGCATTACAGAGATGGCAGCAAACAGTGACAGATATAACAGTGGGAGCAGCGGCAACCAGCAGCAGACAGCAGAGGCAGCAGTGAGTGGCCAACACTGGCAGAGGAGCAGCAGATGAATGGCAGTGGTGAGCAGTGGGAGAGTAGAGGCAGTGCTCAATGTTACTCCCCTCCCCCTTTCAGGGTGGAAGTGATCCCACGTGAATGCGCCCTTGAGTTCCAGGAATTGGCTGACTTCAGACAACAGAGTGGGGTGCAGTGGAGGGAAAGGGGAGTGGCATGTTAAATGGACATTTGTCCATCAAACTTTCACACTGCAAGGTGGGAAATCGAGGCAAATGCCACTGCCCTATATACTGGGGAGACAGTGTTTGTTTATGGTTTACATCCTTTCAAATAATTTGTTTCAGTGTTTTCCCAAATTAATTCTGGGTTCCTTCTAATAAAACTTCCTCAGGGCTTGTGAGTGAGGAAGTATTGCCTCTTAGGCCTGGTCTACAGGGGGTGTGTGTGGAGAGTGTTTGATCTAAGTTACGCAACTTCAGCTATGAGAATAATGTAGCTGAAGTTGATGTACTTAGATCGACTTACCATGGTGTCCTCACCACAATGAGTCTACTGCTGCCTCTCCCCCATCGACTCCGCCTGCGCCTCTCGCTGTGGTAAAGTACAGTAGTCGACGGGAGAGCACATAGGGGTTGATTTATCGCATGTAGACTAGACAAGATAAATCGACCCCCGCTAGATCGATCGGTGCCCACCAATCTGGTGGATAGCGTAGATATACCCTTAGATGCGCCTGGGGGTAGTGTTTAGTTTTCCCAGATTACTGGGTAGGGGCTTGAACCAGGACCGTTTCTCATTTTTAAGAGGAACTCCTAGATATTGAACCCAACCCCCATTGCTGCCAACACCACCTCGCGGAAGAGTTACACAAGCCAAGACATTGAACTGAAAACTGTGTCTTGTAACCCTGTTTTTTGCAGTGAAAGAAAGAGAGGGAAATAGAAAGCAAGAAAGAAAACAGGACAGAGTTTTCTGGAGAGTCACACCTGCCAAGTGCTGGCAGAGCAGAGCTCTCTCTCTTCCCCCTCTGTGTCTGTATATGTGTCTGGCTGGTGAGTCCTATGATCACATGCACCTCGGGCTCCTGCCTCCCTCCCTCCTCAGCCCTCTCTCTCACTGCACTCCTTGCAACTTTTGCAAACTAGTCTAATGCAGAAGCATTTATCACAGACCGGACTCTTTATCCCTACACAAGTCCTGGAATTCACCAGTGACCACGGCTTGCTGTTTTTCCTATCTGCTGAATAAGGATCTGGGACTCAGAGTGGAGCTTTTGTGCTGCTTTAAAAAAATGATTTCTCTTAGCAAGAAAGGCTCCTGTTCATCTCAGCTCTGTCTTGCTCTCTGTGCCTTTGGGCTAGCACTGCTTGAGGATTTATCCCAGGCTTTGCCTGTGGAGGATCAGGATTATTACCTGCAGGAGATTATAAACAGGGATCATTATTATTCCTATCCAGGTCCCGATGAGGAATTTTCCCCTTTCACAGAGCAACCTGGACAGGAAGAAACAACCCCCGTTGCAGAGGCAGAGGAGCCCCCAAGGTTCAGATCGGCCAAGAAAGAGTTAAAACAGAAGAAAGGCAACAAAAAAGAAAAATCCATTCTCGAGATTCCACCAGGTAACTTTCCACCTTTTCCTCCAAACTTTCAGAGCTCTGCTGAGTCTCACACTGACTGACTTCTAACATAAATTAATACTCTAATACTGATAGTAATAATAACAAATGTGCTGGTGATGATGACACACACTAACTTCTAACACCAAGCTTTTCAGCTCTTTGGAAATCTCACATGCACTTTTACCCTTTCCCTCTCACCTGTCACATTAAGAGCTTTCAAAAACACTTAATTTCATTAATCGAATGAGACTCCAGCTGGTGCATGAACTTCCCTTCTTATCATATTTCACATATGGCTTGTTGTTGAAGCTACAATTTTGCAATCAAATGGAGAGAGACTCACTCCATGGTAAAATCTGATTGTGTTATGGTGATTTCATATTGTACCCCCGGTCATTTTAACTCTAAATGTTCTTCACCATTGAACAGGTGAATCACTGTCAGAATTCACTTTAAAGATTTCCCATGACAGAAATGTAAACAGGGATTTTCCTTCAGAGAGATCAGTTCCTAGGGGGATTAATTTTAATTATTAGGAGGTACTAATAAATAATTTCATAAATAAATGCAAGGGCAGCCATCTCGTCCATCACTTCAGTTATTACATGTAATTTCTTTGGCTGGAAGAAGACAAGCTATTGGAAACGTACACATTACTGTAATTCCCCAAACTGTAGTCAGTAAGCACTGTAGAGTGGTTTCTATTTTGACACAGTTACACTAAGGTGGCTGGGCAGTTTATTCTACAGGCATTCTCCGATTGCCTTGGCCTTATTTCATTTCTTTGGTGGAAATTTGAAATCTAAATTATTTCATGGAATAAGCCACAATCTTATAAAATTAAGGGCCAAATCCCACAGCCCTTGCTCAGGCAAAACTCCCATTGGCTTCAGTAGGAATTTTGTATCCTTAAATACTATGGGATATGGCACAAAATTTGCAAATTAAAGACATCCACATCACAGCAAATTGGTAAGATTCTCATAGTGGCATTAACTCTTCCCAATTGCATATAGGTGATATTAAATTAAAGGTTGCAGTTTAAGTGTAAAACTGGTAAAAATCAGTAACTTTCTGATCAAGAAAAAATTGAAAACAACTTTTTATAAATTATGCCCCAAATTTACCATTTCTGCAGTGTTGAAAATTTTTAGAGGGCCAGCAGATCTTAGCTGCGGGTACAGCCCAGGGCAGAGAACCCTAATAGCAGAGAGACTGCCTGGGTGAAGGTAGCAGTGGCACAAGAAACCTATAACCTGGTGCTCCACTGGGGATCAGCAGCTAGACGGAAGGTTCAAAAGCAGATGGCACTAGCAGGGTAACTCTGGGATGTGCTGATTCAGCTTATTATGTGATAGTGCATGCACTGCTTTTCCTCCCATTTTGTGTTGTGGGGGAGGAAGGAGGGTTCCCCCTGAAGTGCAATGACCCTGTTTGTGTACAGGGTTCAGTTCACAACTCTCTGGACTCCAGCAGGTATGTAAGAAGCCCCACATATGTACAGCCATATTACCCCTTTGATCCAAATTGGGTCTAGAAACTTTGTATGCTTGCACTTGTAGAATTCACTGAAAAGTCTTCCCTTGGTGAAGTTTGGTCCACTCAGGAAGTGATAGGCAGCTCATAACATTAAATCAGTTGATTCTCCAAGATCCAGAACTCAGGTGATCTACCAAGTGCTGAGCCATCTTCATGGAGGTTCTCTAGCTGTATACTGCCTTCAAGCTCCCTACTGGCTTTACTCCAACTTTCCTATCAGCATAACTGCAAACATACTCCAGAAAGCCCAGCATCACCCAGGAGCTCTGTGGCAGAGGCAGGGATAGAATTTGATTCTCTTCTCTTCCTGCAATCTCCTTCCTCATTCACACACTTTCCAACTTCTGCAACAAATGAGACCAGAGTCCTACTGACAGCAATCTCCTTTACACCACTCTGATTATTCCCAGGACAGGTCCCTCCTGTAGGGTTAATAAGGTAGGGATCCTGTGGAAAAAAACTACTATGTGATCATGTAATTAAAGACTCTCATAATGCATATGCACAAAGGGAACTGAATTAATGGCTGTAACAAGGTGGCTTGTCCCTTTAAGGGCCAGGGGCCTGGGACCTTCCAATCCCAGTTACTAAGGAGGCACATCTGAATGGGGATCAGCTAATAAAGAGTACAATGAAGGCAGGCAAAGGGTCTGAGGAAGTTGAAGGAACTGCAGAAAAAGGAAGGAATGGCAGGGTCTGCTGGAGACAGGGGCAGAGACTAAGGTCCGAAGGGTAACTGCTTAGTGTTTTCATTTTTGTTTGTTGTTTTGGAAAATAAATAAAGCCCTGGGGAAGGGCCTACAAGAGTGATCTGTTGTGAGTTTAGTTGGGGAGCCCCGGAGAGGGGTTAGATTGATTGAAGGGGGCCTGCAGAGTGACCTCATGCCACAAGGGGACGATTGGGGGGCAGCACACCCTGTGATGCTGGCTTCCTCAACTTTTGAGCGTGTGGTGTCCCAACTTTAATGTTCTTTTAACATTTTTTTTTAAACCTAGGAAATTACAAAGAAAAACTAAGCTAACTGTAAAAATAGAAATTCCATGCTATGGCACTGCATTGAAACCCACATGATTTATCAGGTGGGCTGAAGCCTTTAGATTTACCACAGACTTCTGCCACTTGAACTAAGGGAGTAACTGGCAGCAGTAGTAGGTGGCCATCCTCTTTTTGGACCAGTACTAGAGGGGGATATGAGACATTCCACACACATCTGTTGACAGCAGAGGAATGGTGAGACTTAGAAATGTTGGTGCCATTGTCCCCTCCACGCTGTGTTTGTGCCATTCTTGTTCCTCCCTCCAGTTTCTCATTCTAGTGTCCACTCCCTCATCCCTTGCTCCTCGCAGTACCAGTCCCCTCACCTACCCAGTCTCAGTCTCCTCATTCCAGTTTCTCTCTCCTTGACCAGTCAGTCTAGGCTCCGTGACTAAGTCCCAGTCTCTCTGCCCCCACAAGCATCCAGTCTCAGTATCCCCATGCTGGTCCCAGTTGTTCCCAATCTCCTCTCCTTCCAGGTATCCTCTTCCAGTCTCCATCTTTCATTCTTTCCTCCCTGGTTCCCAGTCTTCCTCACCATATTCCTTGTCCCAACCCTACCTGCTTCCTCCCATATCCAGCTCCAGTTTCTTCTGCATTTCAGTCAGATGGCTTCCTCCTTCTTGCTACCTGGGCACCAGCATGGTGGGCAATGAGAGCATGAGGGACAATTTCCTTGTTCGTGGTTCTGATGATTGGTGCCACACAGCCTGAAGCAATTACAGGGAAAGTCCTGCTCAGCCCTGTCAGCCCTGGACCGGAGCATGTTCAGTGCAGAGTAATTGAGCTGCCAACCTCTAAGAAGTCTCAGCTGAGCATGTGTGAATTGAAATTTTTCAAAGATTTATAGTGTGGCCATATTTGGGCATTTTTTCAGGGTGACAGTAAAGGGCATATTCCTGACATCCGCGTGACTCCCTAACAAATTTCAAGTCCCTGCTCCAAAGCATGGAGGCGCTAGAACATCTTAAATAAATTGTCATAAGATTTTTTTTTTTTAATATAGGAAAAACCACATTTTCCTCTTACTCATGCTCTGGAATGTCTGAAACATTTTAACTGAAACTACCCAGAATAATTCACCCTAAGGCAGACACCCAACATGTTGAAGCTCAACCTGAACACCTAAGGACTGGCAAAGTTATAAGCAACTGAAAAAAAGAGATCTTATACTGGGAAGTATTGAAGAACCTTAACTATAGATGGCACTAGCAGCGCTATCTATAATCTACACAAAATAACTATCAGAGGCACTATAGGGTGATCCAGCAGTTATGTAGGTTAAATCTAAAACACCATTAGTGCAATGTTACGTGGATTAGTACCATTAAAATCAATTAAAGCTGTTGGTTTTCAGCACGTCTGAAAACCAAGTCACTTACATAAGTGCCAAAATATAAATGTAGGTGCCTAGAATTGCACACCCAATTTTGAAAAATTGGCCTTATAAAGGTACAGATGGTGCTGAGCTTATGATTGATTGGTGCTTAACTAATAATTATGAATCTAACTGTAAATATGTCTGGAGGTGGTGTAAGTATTTATATATTTACATATATGAACAAAAACATACAATTGAATAAAGATTAAACCAAGGGACTTACAGTAAATATAAAATGTTCCTTTTTTGTGAAGCTCAGTGGGAGCAGGGGCATGTTGGATTAATTATATGTTGTGGCAAACAATAGAGAGGATCTTGGCTGGAATGAAGAAAGGCAGAGGAATGGGAATGTGTGATCTGCCCTTTGGCTGAGCAGCTGTTAGTGATCAGTGCTAACTTTGAATTAAAGTTGGACTAAAATCAAAACAGTGTAAAGGCTACAGCAAATTGCATATGACATGCACTTGATTAATTTAAGTTAATTACTGTTGATGGCTTGAATGCAGCTGTTTTACATTGTAAAGTATTATGTAAGTACAAATCCATTTCCATTCAAGTCGATGGGCAAGTCTCCCATTGACTTGAGGTGGGCAAGTCCTGGATTATGCTGTAATTTTTTTTTTAATTTTTATTAAAGCAGTATTTGCGAGCACTTGAGTTACATAACAATACATCAGTCTCATCCTGCCCTTTGCCTCCCTCATGACTCTTATAAATTCAACTGTACCATGTAATCCTTGGAAGGTAAAAAATTGGATTGACAGATGCCATCACAGGTGGATTTGTATGTTTTAATTCCATTCTTGCTTTTTTAGGACCTGATTCAAAGTCATTGAAATCAACTAGTTCCATTGGTTTCAGTGGATTCTATTCTATAGCTGTTCTTACACCACTTTCATGGCTGTAATAGCTGAGCATCTTATAATCCATTAAGCAACATGACTACATAACTCTCATTTATTCTTTTCTCATCCTTTCCCCAGTGGCGCAAACGTGTAGTGGAGTGCCTTGTTTTGGTAGTTTTTTAAATAAATATTCACATTGCTATGTGTGTGTTAGGGGAGGCAAGTCAAAAAAGGATGCCTTGCACTTGAATAGGAAGAGAGTGCAGTTTGTGATGGTCTTTAGTTCCTGGGGGAATTTATTCCAAAGTCTCAGATCAGCCCCCAAGACAGTTTTGTCTCCTGCACAGACAAGCTTTACCTTCATTTACTTTCCTTTGTTCTAGAGGGGTGTAGCTGTTGATCACAGTCTTCAACTCAGAGTTTCAGGTCGTTTTTTAGATATGTTCAAGACGCTCGATAGCCAGGGACAAGTATAAGGACTGAGACTTGAACTTGATTTGAAATTCTATGGGAAGTCAGCGTAAAGAGTAGAGAGCAAGCCTGAAGTTCTTGTGGTAGCCTGTGTTGCTGAGGAGATGCTCTTCAGAGTTCTGTACTAGTTGGAGTTTCCTAAGTGCTGAAGGCTTCATGCCCAGGTATATTGCAGTGCTGTAGTCCAGCCAAGAAGTGGTGAAGGCATGAACAGCTGAGATCAGGCCATCATCTGCCAGGATGGGACAGTTTCCTAGCCAACAAGAGATGATAGAAAGCATTACTCACAGATGTTGCTTTGTTAGAACTTAGCATCAGTAAAGAATCTAAGAGTATTCCTAGATCATGAACCAAACTGACCAAATTTGGATGAGTACCTTCAACCAAAGAAGAATACACTGTAGCTGTAAACTCCTCCCAGTGATCCCCTCTGCCCACCAGCATCACCACTGTTTTGCTTGTATTCAGTTTCAGACAGCTCTTCATCCTGAGCTCATCTTGGTGGTAGTGGTGTGGTTGTATGTGGTGAAGAATAGTTAAACCTATGTACCATAGGCATATTGCTGGCTCCTGAGTTCATGCTGTTTGATCAGTTCACCTAATGGATGACTGTAGATGTTGAAAAGGAGCAGAGAGAGAACTTATCCTTGTGGGACTTCCCAAGCAAGGGGTCTAGTGGTGGAGGTGCAGTTTTCCATCACTTCTCATTGGGTATGTCCCTTCAGAAAGGACTCAACCCGTTTTAGCATGATACCTTCGATAACAGCTCTATATCCAATCTGATCTGAGGTGAGAAAAGGGTCTTTTTAAAAGCATCAAGATTTCATTTAATAGACTTGAGAGAGATAAGCATGAGACTGAATCTGCTTCTGGAATGCTGGTGGTGGATTATGATTTGGTCCAGCTTATTCATTATTTCAATGTACTACTTTCTGGAAGAGAATAAGAGAGGATTTGCATGCATGATGGATTGAATTTGAACAGTTTGGTAGCAATATCCAGTAGCCCAGATTCAAAATTCAACCTGATCTTTTTAGTTGTGATTGGTCAGATAAATCATATGCTATTGTTTCTATTCTCTGATTGGATGAGTGTAACACTAAGGTTTGGGAGGAGGACTTCAAGAAGCCATGTGAGCTTTGATTCTCTCAGGGAGAGGTAGCAATTTATGGTGAGGGAGCAAGATATAAGCAGAATTAGGTTATTTGTATAAAACGTGAAGAACATAGGCGTCTACTCCATGGGTGCACCAGGACTGGAACACATACAGAAAAAAAATTGTGGATGCTTAGTACCCACTTGCAGCCAGCTCCCCTCTCTCAGTGCCTCCTGTCCGCCGGTGGCCCCGCCAATCAACTCCTTTCTCTCCCTCCCAGTGCATCCTGCCTGCTGTGATCAGCTGTTCTGCGGCATGCAGCAAGTGCTGGGGGAAGAGGGACAGCTGGGGCGTGCTTGACGGAGGGAGTGGAACTGGACGGGAAGAGGCGGGGTGGGGGCTTAAGGGAAGGGGGACGGGGCCTGGGGCAGAGCGGAGGTGGGAAGAGGCAAGGTGGAGGCGGGGGTGGAACTGGACGGGAAGAGGCGGGGCAAGGGTGGAATGGGGGCAGGAAGAGCTAGGGCTGGAGTAGGAGCTTGGGGAAAGAGTTAGGCCAAACCCTAATTTCTAATTAACATAAGCTACAAAGGGGATAGATAGATGATAGCTAGGTGTATGGGGATGAAGTGTATGGGGATAGATAGGTAGAGGGTGTGCACAGAGAGAGAGAGGGAGTGCATGGGGATAGATAGATTGTATGTGTGCTGTAGGTTGCCAGGGGTCGGCAACCTACAGCACACATGCCAAAGGTGGCACGCGAGCCGATTTTTCCTGGCGCGCGGGGTGGGCTGAGCCACTCAGTCCGGCGCCGCTTTGGGGTTTCTGCTGCTAGCCCCTTGTCAGCCGGCATCCCACCGCCGGTCCCACTCAGCACCCGCTGCTGGCCTGGGGGAAGGAACCGCGGGCTGTGATCCCAGCTGGCAGGAGCCGCCAGCCGAAACCCCAGAGTGGCGGCGGACTGAGCCGTTCAGCCTGCCACCGCTCTGGGGTTTCCACCGCTGGCTCCTGCCAGCCGGGGTCCCACTGCCGGTCCCACTCATCACCCGCTGCTGGCCTGGGGGAAGGAACCCTAGACTGGCAGTGGGCTGTGACCCCAGCTGGCAGGAGCCGGCGGCTGAAACCCCAGAGCGGTGGTGGGCGGAGACGCTCAGCCCACCCCTAAAACCCCAGAGATGGGTGGGCTGACCCGCTCAGCCCACTGCCGCTCTGGGGTTCCGGCTGCTGGCCCCTTACGAGCCAGGGTCCCCACTGCAACCCCACTCACCTTGCTTGCAGTTGGAGTTCCACCACAGGCCCCCTGCCAGACAGGGTCCAGGCTTCAGGCCCTGCTCAGCCCTACCAGCCCCCAGCTCCACTCACCTCAGCTGCAGATCTGGGGTTCCAGCCGCTGACCTCCTGCCAACTGCTTATCAACTTATAACTCAGAAGCCTGGGTGCAGCTTAAAGGATCCAGATAAGTGCCACCAGACATTGGAAAACTCAGCAAGGAAAAGCAAGGGCAAGGATCACACTAAACTNTGATCCACCCAACTGTAGCCCTTCAGCTCTCACCCAGGAACATCTACCCCGATCTCTTCCATTTGCCAGGATCTCCTCCCCTAAACCCTTCGATCTCACTCTACCTCCCCCAAAATTCCCCCCCACCGAACTCCAGTTCCTGGTCCCCCACAGCCTCTATGCCAACCCCTGATTCTAGTCACCCCCAACCACCTTCACCCAATTGCTCACTCCAGCCCCACATAAACATATCTCATGGCTCCAATCCTGCAGACATAGCTGTGGGACCCACACCTCTCCTTCTAACTCTTTAAATACATTCCACCACTTGCCCCTCACTTCCTGATGGCTGATTGGACTATTTGCTCCTTCTTGCTTGTGAAATGGACATAGTCAACTCCCTGGATACCGAGAAAATAACCAAAAATTGGAGTGCAATGAAATGGTGGAAAATTTCCCTTGATTAACAATTTATCAGTCCAGACATTTAAAGTAAAAATTACTATATAATTTGTTATTTCTTCATAGGCTGCAAAATTGCTGTTTTAGTTATTTCACAAAGCTGATATCATTCAGTAAAATTTCAGGAAATGTTAGGTAAGATTTTGAGACTTCACCTTCCATACACCTGAAACTCCAAGTGGTGCCTGACACGTCGTCCCTGTGACAATTAGTGACAAAGAGTCCTGTGGCACCTTATAGACTAACGGAAGTATTGGAGCAGGACTCTTTGTTGCTTTTTACAGATTCAGACTAACACGGCTACCCCTCCGATACCTCTGACAATTAGGCTACTGAAAGATTTGTCGTCTAGTGCAGAGTTTAAATCACATTCACACAGAGAAGCTGCTTGTGCATGTGCTGTCCTGTACACAAAGGATGCATCAGATAGTTATCTGGCTCATTTTAATCTCGCATGCAAAGGCCCTGGTGAGTAGTGTCTCCCTTTTGTGTCAGGCAGAACCCATTGATATATAATCTGTATAATTTCTGGTATGAATATGTGAATGTGAGAGCTTAACATTCCACTTTCTGGATGTTCATGGAAAGTAGACATAAAAGGAGTCCAAGCATGGCTGACGTTGAGTTCATTTTAAAATTCAGGTGGAGAGCTCTTTGGAGCATTTGGCCAGCTTGGATACACATGGACAGAAAGAGAATTAATCATTGTAGTGGCACAAAGCCAGAGGAGAAATAGAGCACTAAATTTCCCCCTTTATTCTCTCCATAGAACCACTCTTGGACAATCTGGAGTACTGCACTAATATCAAATGCCTAACGGAGTGGGTGTATATTTAAAAACAATTAAGAGGGGACATGCCATAAAGATTTGTACAGTGTTTTCAGGCTTCTTTTCTGTTGGGATAGGATTGTTGAATGTTCTCTGCAGATGATCATAGTCAACCTGTCTCTTGATTTACAAATTACTTCTATCAAACCCAACCAAACATACAATTCATGCTCCTGGCAGGAATAAACTGTGTGGAGAGGAGAAGGGTTGTATATGGAGGACACTGCAACAAATCAGAATATAAGTGCAGAACAACGCTGCTTTTGCGCTCACCAGCTTTGGGAACATTCTTGCCTTGGGAAAGAATATTGGTGGTGGTCTGTGAAGATGTTGGATCACTGCCAATTAAATAAACTCGCCCCTTTTAAGGTCTGATCCAACTCCATTAAAGTCCAGGGGAGTCTAGGTGTTGGGTGGGGCCCTTATATGTTTGATCAAATGATGAGGATTGAGCAATAAACTGTCACTGGCACATGTGTAGATATTAAAAACTGAATTCTGTTTGTGCAAGAAAGAAATGCATATCTGGTTCCTTTGTAGTGCCGCGAAGAAAAGGACACTTCTGATTCCTTGCACCCATATTTCTATAGTTCTCATACCTGGGAAAAGAATAACAGAATATTCTAAACATCTGCTGCATTGGAAGGATTGGAATGCCATCATACAGAAGCAAACGGTTTTATTTATTGTGTAGTTATTAGCCATTGTTAAATACATTTGACAGTGAAAAAAAAGTAAAACTTGTTTTTCTTTTCATACTTCAGCTAAAAATGGCAACAAGAAAGGTGAGAAAAACAAGAAAGGGAATGAGAAGATGCCAGATGGTGACTATGAAAGTCGAAGGGCCTACAAAGACGTTAGAGAAAGTACGTGTAGAGTTTCTCAAGTACCTTTTGGAATTCTTGGTTTAGCTGCTACTCTCTTCAGTCGCATTTAAATTAAATTACAAAAGATATTGAAGAGTGCTGTGAAATGTCTAGATGCTGCACTGATTATGAAATGGCGTGCTGAAGTAACCTATCTTAGCACAACATGCGACAAAAGATGGGGACAAGGAACCACACCGTGTTAGTGTGGGATGAAGTGAGATACAATGTAAGGTAAGGGGCCTAATTCTCGTTTCCATTAAGGCCTCTTTTAACACCACCCGGGCAGTAAAAGGGCCCTTACAGTAAGTCTCCCTCTTTGGAGTGGTGTTTAATGGCACCATAGTGTAAATGAGAATGAAGCCCAAGATATTTTTTATCATTTATAAAAGAACAAGGTATATTTTCATTTAAAACAAAAAGAGTTTGGTGCTTTAAGAATGGTGCTACATTAAGAGCTGTCTCTCTGGAACAGCAACAGTGAAATATTTCCCATTCTGCCATATCAATATGCGTTAAATCTGATCAGGAGGGTTCATCTCAATGTATGTGAGATTGGAATAGCCAAATGCTAATTGTGAGTGTGGTTTCTGTATTGTGGATGCTTGTCCACTGTGATCTGAACTGTTATTCCAATTGATTTCATGAAAGCTAGCAAACTCCAGCAGGCTGTCATGATTTGCAATTATTACAAACCTCAGGTGGAACTGAATCAACGATCTAGCAGAGAAAGGCTTCATAATACCTTGAGAAATCTAGCTTTCCTTATATTTATAGGAATTGGCAGCATGCACATACTATGAACTTCTGTTACTGGCATGGATATTCAGACCAGCATGAACCTCATCTCTGCTCCTGCCTCCCAGAGTCCTAAGGTGTTTTTAAAATGTTGTGGGATTTTTTTTAAGAAAAGTTTTGAAAATATTTTCATGTGCAGGTGTATGAACCTAAATTTCTTTGTATGTCTATTCAGTAGCTTCTCATTCATGGAGATGTAAAATACTGCAATTCTATTGAATAGTTTCTGATTAATTTTTTCCCATTGTGACTTACTCAAACATTTT
>NC_133783.1:45965581-45969728 GCF_003597395.2 Chelonoidis abingdonii
TCACTCTCTGGAAATCTCCATATTTAGACAGTCACCCCTTAACAATCCTGAATAGAGAAATCAGACACATCCAGGGAAAGCTGAAGGTAGCAGAGAGATGAAATGTTTGTGTAAGGTGCCACACTGATTGTCTGTGGAAAAGTCAGGAAATGACATAATCTCCTGGAATTTCAGTTTACTGACTTACCCACAAGACTGTCTTTCCTTCCAGATAACTTAGAGTCTTTGAAATTTACCCATTTACAAAAATCCAATGATTAAAGCTCCTTAATCTAAAATTTGTGAGAATTCGAACTGTACTTAATTTTTGTAGCTGGGTTCTTCTTGCTGGAGAATAGCAAAGATATTAAGTTGATCTTGGCCAATCACACCCACAAGATAATATCGCAAACAGCCTGTAAGGCCAGGGGTAGGCAACCTATGGCACCGTGCCAAAAGGGACTCTCACTACCCAGGTCCTGGCCACCAGTCCGGGGGGCTCTGCATTTTTAATCTTACCTTTTAAATGAAGCTTCTTAAACATTTTAAAACCTTATACTTTACATCACACAAATGATTTCATATCTTATATAGACTTATAGAAAAGAGACCTTCTAAAAATGTATTAAAATGTATTACTTGGCACAACAAAACCGTTAAATTAGAGTGATAATGAGGACTCGGCACACCACTTCTGAAAGGTTGCTGACTGCACCTGCTATAACGCTGACATTATATTCACATAAAGACATTTGTTGGTACCAATTCAACATTAAATAGATCACTCTCTGGAAATCTCCATATTTAGACAGTCACCCCTTAACAATCCTGAATAGAGAAATCAGACACATCCAGGGAAAGCTGAAGGTAGCAGAGAGATGAAATGTTTGTGTAAGGTGCCACACTGATTGTCTGTGGAAAAGTCAGGAAATGACATAATCTCCTGGAATTTCAGTTTACTGACTTACCCACAAGACTGTCTTTCCTTCCAGATAACTTAGAGTCTTTGAAATTTACCCATTTACAAAAATCCAATGATTAAAGCTCCTTAATCTAAAATTTGTGAGAATTCGAACTGTACTTAATTTTTGTAGCTGGGTTCTTCTTGCTGGAGAATAGCAAAGATATTAAGTTGATCTTGGCCAATCACACCCACAAGATAATATCGCAAACAGCCTGTAAGGCCAGGGGTAGGCAACCTATGGCACCGTGCCAAAAGGGACTCTCACTACCCAGGTCCTGGCCACCAGTCCGGGGGGCTCTGCATTTTTAATCTTACCTTTTAAATGAAGCTTCTTAAACATTTTAAAACCTTATACTTTACATCACACAAATGATTTCATATCTTATATAGACTTATAGAAAAGAGACCTTCTAAAAATGTATTAAAATGTATTACTTGGCACAACAAAACCGTTAAATTAGAGTGATAATGAGGACTCGGCACACCACTTCTGAAAGGTTGCTGACTGCACCTGCTATAACGCTGACATTATATTCACATAAAGACATTTGTTGGTACCAATTCAACATTAAATAGAAGATCCAGAGGGTCTGGGTCTTGGGGTCCCCGGGCAAGGTTTTGGGGGGACCAGAGTGTACCAGGTGCTGGAATTCCTGGTTGGTGGCAGCGCTACAGGTTCTAAGCTGGTAATTAAGCTTAGAGGAATTCATGCTGGTACTCCATCTTTTGGACGCTAAGGTTCAGAGTGGGGATTTATACCATGACAATATTTATGTTCACTTCTTCAGAGAGAGCCTATATTACACTGACAGGTTTATGCCTTCCTTTATTGTCAATGTCTTTCTAAAACATCTGTCAAGTGAGGGGGAAAGTTCAAAATATATTAAAACTGTAGATGTGCCTAAACCACAAATGTCAGCTCTGGATTGTGAACCTCTCTCCCCACCCTCACCTGTGAATGGTGGGTTGAGATTATCCCATAAAAGTGAGGAAGGGCATCTACAAAGCTCAAAACTGGATCCACGATCAGATTTGAAACCTCCAAAAGATTTGGGGGTTGTTTGAATCTGAATTTTGACTCAAGCCCATCATTCTTTGTAAACTGTATTGTAAGCTTACGCTTACAGAAATCAAAATGGATTTACTGGGACACTGCAGTTAACAACTCCAGCATGCAAATAGAGCTTGAATTCTCAGCCTTTTCTTTCTTTTCATAATTGATAGATGATTACAATGTTACCAGGGACAAACAGAATGATAGTTGACATCCACTCAGTGGGCTGGCCTGAGCACTGTGTTCTGAAATACACAAGAAAAAAACCCTTTTCTTGTGTTCTTTACATTTTTTTGTGCTCCAAGCCAAAGTTTTCATTTAGAAGCTCTCAGTGCCAAAAATATAACATTACTTAGGCAAATTTTTCTGAGTGTTGGAATGTCTAGAAGAGACTCAGACAACTCATAGGTCAGTCATCCCAGCACAGTGAAGCTCAATCTTAAATTGCATTCCAGACAATCCCACTGGTGCTCTACTGGTGCAGCAGCCTTCAATTTGCCCTAGCCAGTCATGAGAGGTTCACTCTAGTCTAGGAGATCATCTGGAGATGTAAAGCCAAAGTAGCAGCTCTTATCCCATGCACGTTCCCTGGTGCTGGTGAATTGAGTGTGGCATGGGAAACAGGAGAGTAGCCAGGGCTTCCCTCTGTCTTGATGATTCCTGACTGTCTAATAGAACCTGGGGACTTTTGGCAGCAGGGAGACCGGCCCAGCGCATCGTCAGCCTGAGCTCTAGGAAACAAGGACTTAAAGGCAGTTATGCAAACAACCTGCACCTTTCCTCTAGTTGCTCTGTATGCTCCTTGACAGCAGGTGAGGATTGCAGCCTCAGACTCTTCCATATCCCTCATTTGAAGGGCGAGATTCTCACTGCTGCTCCAGAGTAGATAGACTGAAGTGGTGTAAAGGGCTCTAAAACCCTGATTTCATCTGGTGGAAGGATTTCTCCAACTCAGGTACTGTGGAAGCCAGCTGTAAGGGTGCCTTTCAAGGACCCCTTGCAACCATGACATAAGGGGTAGAAAGAGACATGATGGAGATGGGAAGGGTATGTCAAGGGCAGAATCACAGCACATGGTACTGCAAGGATTTTAGGCAGTGCTGTGATTTGTAGGGCAACGCAAGTAGGATAAGGTGAATTTGACAGCCCCCTGCAGCACAAAACTTGCAGACCAGTGCAAAGGGAGGCTAAGACAACTTTATACCACCATTATGCTTTCCTGATCCCAGGAGGTCCCCCAGCCTAACCTTCCCTGAGTTCTTTGATGCCCATTCACATAGGGGGAGCAGGACCAAATGGTCAGCTTTTCTGGCACTGCAATGTCATTCCTAGAAGTGGTGGCAATGACAGAAATGGGCATTCAAATTTACCAAAGGACACTGCATCATCCCAGTACTTCAAGTGCAAAAATATCTTCCCTACCATGTAGTACATAAGCTATGTTAATGGGGAGTTTGTAATTAGAAGTACTATAACCTTGGTTTGTTTTAAGAGAGTTGGACAAATATATGAGTACAATTACATGATGGGGTTATTTGTGGTGTAGGGGCCAGAACTCAACAGACCTGGGGCTTCACTTATGTTCCAAAAAGCTCATGCTTCAGGGTTTCAGCTGGCCACCTGCAGAGGTCATGAAGGAATTTTCCCCCTAATGTATTCTGGGATTTTTTTGTCTCCTTCCTCTGAAGCATCAGGGGTGGTCACAGCTGAAGATGGACATTGGACAGGGAGGAGGGGCAGTGCTTTGAGGTAGCACTGAGCATTCTCTCAGTTGTGTGGCTGGTTGGTTCTTGCTCACATACTTAGTGTCTAACTGATCACTATATGTAGGGCTGGGAAGGAATTTCCCCCAGGCCAGAATGGCAGTGACTTTGGGTGGGGATGAAGGGGAAGTTGCCTTCCTCAGCGGAGTGTGGATGCAGGTCTGTCATAAACGGATAAGAAAAAGTTAATAGCACAGAAGTACTTTATATCTCTTTGACTATAAAGGGTTGACAAGTTCAGTAGGCCTGGCTGTCACCTGATCAGAGAACCAATCAGGAGACAGGATACTTTCAAATCTTGAGGGAGGGAAGTTTCTGTGTGTGTGTGTCATAAACAGATAGCTAAGGGTTAATGTTTGTTTTACCTGTAAAGGGTTAACAAAGGGA
>NC_133783.1:45971320-46028024 GCF_003597395.2 Chelonoidis abingdonii
GTTAAGATCCAGAGGGTCTGGCTCTTGGGGTTCCCCGGGCAAGGTTTTGGGGGGACCAGAGTGTACCAGGCACTGGAATTCCTGGTTGGTGGCAGCGCTACAGGATCTAAGCTGGTAATTAAGCTTAGAGGAATTCATGCTGGTACCCCATCTTTTGGACGCTAAGGTTCAGAGTGGGGGTTTATACCATGACAAGGTCACTTGCCAGGATTTTTTGTGTATATTGCATTTAATTATTTCCCTGCCAATGCAGGGGACCTTGGACACAGGGCCATCTTGGTCCTTCCTATTCTCTGTCTAGTCTCCTGTGGGCTGTAATACGTTGGTCTAATTTTGGTAGTTGGGTTTAGTGTGCGTGTGCTGAGTGGTGTTGGTGGCCTGTGATATACAGGAGGTCATACCAGATGATCTGGTGGTCCTTTCTGCCCTTAGAATCTGACGCTGTGCCCCTCCTTTCTGTTTCCTGCTTCTTTGAAATGTTACTGAAAATGGTGGTAACTCTTCATGTGAGCAAAACCAACAACCCCAAATATTAAGAATATTTTAGAGTGAGTTGACAAATTCATGAAATATGGGAATATTGTAACACTGAGAGCTTCCAACAGTTCCCTGTTACTTATAAATTGCAGCAGCTATGTTGAGTTTGCTTCTGGTGTACCTATTCCCTAAAATGTGTTGTTTGTGGGATGTAATTGGTTAGGCAAGTCATAGGGTGTATTTTTTGCTTCCTGACTGGAGGAATGAAACTGGAAAACAAAAAAAGAAGACTAGCGAATTATGACTAATGCACTTTCTATAGGAATTTTCTGCAAGGTAGCCTTTTATACTGGAATTCATTCAACTTTCAGGACCTGAGACTCTTTCCAAAAGTAAATTGGCACTTATGTGTGCGTGTTTATGAACAACAAATAAAACCCCACAAAGTACAGCAGAGCAGTCTCAGTAAGCTCTTTACTTACAGAAATACTCACAAATCAGCTCCAGGCATTCAGCACTGGTTTAGGATTATGCAGTTAAAAGGAAAAAATGATGCTTAAATGTCCTTTGGGTCCACTTTCTAAACCAATCTAAGTAATGACCCTTTATATTGTCTATGCACAGTTCTGCGAATGGATCTGAATTCTTTGGTAGTGCCAAATAAGCTGCAGCAGTCTTTCATGTAACTTTCTGAATGCTTGTCAAAAAGCAATCATTTACTGGGAAAGAAGGAAGCTATACAGCTCTTTCAAAAATAACACCACAAACTTTTCAAAGCACAGCAAAAATGTTAGCAGCAGCAGCAGAGTGCTCAGTAAACAGAAAGGTAGTTATGCAGTTATAACACCACCCAGCCCCTTAAAAATGCTGAGATAAAATAGCACAATATCCATCCTCCATGTGCTCATTGCTCACTTTCATTCCCTAATTCAGAGTCAGATTTCTTCCCCCTCCACATCTGAGTTAGAGAGTGTTTGTTCATGTTAGACAAGCACTTGTAGTGTAGTACAGAATGGGCCAGAGTAGGCTTTCAGGCAGCAATAAAAGAGCTAGAGGTATAGAACTAGGCACTTGGGGTGTACATGAGAGTAGAAAGTGACATGGGTTAGTCAGAAGGCCTGAGGCAGACAGCTCCAGTTTCTTACCTGCATGGAGGGAGGAGGCTCTTGTCCCTGGAATGATGACATAGGCACAAGCTCAGTAACAGCAGAACATGTGTTTATTGCTGGGAGAGGGGACAGAGGCAGCTCCCCTCCTCTGGCCAGCACTGCAGAACTTCCAAAACACTTTTGCTTTTCCATAGCCAGAAAGCTCCTCTTCATCTCCTGGGTCAGTGGTTTTTTTCCTCCTGGAGGAGTCACACCCTTTAGAGGCTGTGTGGGATAAAATGTGGAGCTCCATTAAGACTGTGTAAATGGGCACTGCTGCCACTCTGCTGTGGCCTGCCTTAGTTTTCCCCTGGATGAGGTAACAATAAGGTCCCAAGTAACAGCTCAATCAAAGAGAAGCCAAACACTCCACCTTTACAGCAGTTATCTCTCCCTTTAATAACGCCTTTTGAAAGGAGCACTTATACAAAAACTTAAAGGCTTTTACCGCAGAGTGCATATAAACCAACTCCCCTAACAAAAATCTGTCATGGGGAGGCTGGGCATCTGGCTTTCCTTAGAGGACTAGTTCTGTGATAGGCTAACGTCATCAGCAAGAAGATTTTGACCCTAATTAGGAGGCTGGAATAGAGATGGGAGAACCTCAGTGTTCAGACATTTGGATTGGGTAAGTGCCTAAGCATTGAAACATTAATCTGAACCTGGTGTGAACTATTGGAACTTTTTAGGTCTGCAAAACTGAGCTGGGTGCTTCATCAGAGCAGGCTTTGTTGCAGGATTTCCAGTGCTTTGTTCTGATAGAGGGTTGCCACATCTGAGATGCAGAAAAGCTGACCATTGGCCAGTCCCCCACCACAGCTGTTAAGGTGCCCCCCTACCATCTCTCCCACAAGCCCCTGCCTCCCTTACCCAGCTCCTTACCCTTCTTTGATAGTGAGCCTCATGTCTATTCTTGTCCCCAGTGCCAAGAGAAGCCACTGCAGTTTCTGCAGGTTGAGGGCCCAACCCACAAAGCAGGACTGCACTCCTAACCACATGATTTGCACAGTAGTTATAAGATCGTTGCATGGCAGCGTGTGCATGCAGCTTACAGGGAGTGTTGGTTCCAGGTAGGAAGAAAACCTAGCACACTAAATCTTTTCACCAACAACCGGCAAGATGATACATAAACTGGCCAGGCCAAATAAGAACTGACCAAGTGGCAACTGTATGATCAGTTTGGAAATGCAGAGAGCTCTGCCTTTCTTGTAGTATTTTGGCATTTCTGTAACCAGAAAGCTCAGAGGGTTGTGAAAATGATGACTACTAATAATTTAAAAGACATTAACTGAACTTTTAAAACCATGAAACCTAGATGTTGGCTTGAATTTGGAACAAAAATTCTTGTTTAACCTGAACGGGCTTCCCCTTCTCTAAACTGAAGCCAGATGGCTGAGGGGAGGGGACGTGGTAATGGATGAAATAATTAAGCATGGGAGGCAGTTGAAATCAATGTGCTATCTGTACAGTGAGCAGCTGTTTGAAACCCAAAGTGCCTCATAAAGATTGGCAAGGGCTGCCATGAGAAGCAGCAAAACTAGTGGGATGTGGGAACAAGAAGGCCTGGATATAGTGTGCTGGTAAATTTACTTAGCTCTTTAAAAAGCATGCCCTTTCCATGGGTCAATTAAGGCACGAATGAATGGTATGAATGATCTGGGCTCCATACTCAGATCTTCATCAATGGTGTATTTTCCAGTGGAGTTCCTATGTCATTTATGGGTTTGTTTTCTCCAGCAGTAATCCCCAGTCCCTGCCAGAAGACTAGTTTCCAAAAGACATCCCTCCCACTTTCCTCCTGTCCAGAAATACTCTTCTCCTGGCTGAGCCAAATTGAGGCCTTCTTTTCTTGGTTCGGGCCATGTTTTATTTTAATTAATCTCTGGCTTGGCTTTCCTCAAACTCTTAGAATTCTAATTATTTCTTGCACTGTTACTTTTCCTCTTTCTTCTAACTTCTTCAACATTCTTTACGTTTTTCAGGGGTTAAAGAGCTTGTAAAAGTTGGGGTGCTTTTGTGATAAAGAAACTTACCTATTGGGTGGGTTTTCCCCAGTTTCATACAGCCCTATAAAACATCTACTTTTCGGTACCTGGGTGTATCCAAACAGCTCCCTTGTTGTTCTCTATCTACATTTTGCCAGTTCTTTGTATCCCATCACTGATAGAATGTTCAAGTAAGTCACTTTGGATGTTTTACTATTATGTTAGAGATGGTTTTGAACAAAAAATCCTTGGTTGAAAAGATTCTAACAGGAAAATGAATTAAAAACAAAACAAAAATCCCAACCCCAATTTATTTGTTTCTTCTAACATATTTCAGAAAAGGCAAACAGATTTCCTTCCCAGTCATTAAACAAGCAAGCAAGCAAGCAAAGTCTGGAATTAGATAAATTGCAACCATAGGAATTTCCTCTGAATGCACTGTGTGAGTAATAGCTCTCCTCATGAAGAGTATGTGTTTTTATTCAGGCCTTTCATTATCCCATATTAAATAGTAATAGCAGATTTATTTTTAAAATCTGTACTTATTACAGTGTCGGACAAATCTAACCTTTATATTATTGAAACTTAGGGCAGAAGTTTTAATTTTTAAAAGCTATTTTAAGATGAGTTGCACTGATTTTAGGTATTTCCTGTTACCCGCTCTGTATGTAGGTCAAGTATTTAAGCTAACCTGACTTCCAAAGAGTCAGAAGTCATTGTCAGAGGACTGTCAGGCTCAGTGTGGGAGAGGAATAAAGGGGAACTAAGGCTTACCTCTGGATGGTGTAATCATAGGCAGAACTTCTTCACCCTGCTGGCCTATAGAAATTACTGCTGATTCATGAAGAGGGAGAGACTGGGTGGGGTTGGTATATGCACCCTTCTTGCTCATTGTTACAAGGTGGAGGGCTGTGTTCCCTGCCTGACTGTTTTATTTGTATTCTCTCAGTCCTGGGACAGTTCTGTATTAGAGTTTGTCCCTCCGTCCCCAGGTTCTTTCTGCTGGCTATGAATGGGGAAAACTTTGGGCTTTATGGTTAGCAGCATATTCTCAAGCAAGAATTTGTTAAGTGGCAAGGATTGGGAGGGATGGCTCAAAAGTGAAGTGCTAAAAGTTGCACCTGCAGTGTTGATTTGGCCACAATGCACATACAAAATATTTTCTGTTCCTGTTTTCCTTGGTAAATGCAAACTTTAATAAATGCCATAAAAATATCAGAGAGACAATGTGGGTGAGTTAAGCTGGAAATACCTGAACTCATCATTCTGAATATAAAAGAGATTTATAACCTGCCATGAGCTTAAGACATATCGTTTCCTGTGTCTGCTCTATGCTTAATAGTTTAATGTTTTCTTTCAGCTTCAATGTGTTGTTTTAAATGCTATCATTCTCTATCCATCAACTGGTTCACCATGTGGTGTTGTAATTCAGTGCCTCCCCATGCTCCCCAGCAATGTGCCTCAGTCGTGACTGGAGGAGATACTGTTAGAGGTGATAAGACAATTCAGGTTCCATATTCAGTCAGTCTTTGGATTCTGATTATCTTATGGAGGCAATAAGGGCACCTTGTGATGCTCATTTTTGTATTGTACTAAACACTGAACTAAGTTTACAGATTCATTTCATATTGTCAGCCAGAGGCATCAGATGTGCACAAGTGCATTTCAGGTGCAACTAACCAATGTTAAATTAAAACAATGACCTATAGTCAAAAGACTCTGTATTCCATTACCGGTCAACAGAACCTTGTAGTTACCATTCAGGGTCAGATTTTTGTTTCTCAAGTTTGTTCTGCCATATCCTAATTGCCAGAGAAATTCTGGACAGCCTCACATGAACCTATTTTGCTCTCTGCAAAGTTTTTCAAACCTCAGACTGCTGCTTCTAAGGATGGCAGTGCATCTGCTTCAGTATCCTCTCCAGCATATGTTTCATATGAAGAAGTTCAGACTGGCCATAGCCCAAACCCTAGATTGATTGATTGAAAGATGAGTGGTAGATAGGTCTCTTTAAATAACATTGATCAGAAAATGGAGTTAATTTCTGGTTCTGGCTCAGCTTTTCAGTCAAGTGTGACAGATTTAGAAAATAGTTCTTCATCAACAGAGGTGTCTGTATTCATGGTTACGAAGGTTAATAATTCTTTGCCACTAAATAGGATCGTATTTAAAATCAAAATCCTGGGCTGCATCCTTAAGCAGTGTAAATCACTGAAATCAATAGAGCTACGATAATTTAAACCACTCGCAGATCTGATCCACGTATATGCGGCCATAAGAATTACTGTAGTCTCACATATGCAGTGCCAATCACTCTGCAACCTGCGATGGAGGACGGTAGGTTATCTTCCCTGTGATTCCCCCATGGGGATACTCCATCCTTAGCCTGGTGTTCAGGCTGTGCTCTTGGTGGAGGAATCTAAGCAAAAATCCATAAAGCTGGCCACAGCTCTTTATATATGTTATATATGTCACACTTAATCAAGTGGAGAAGAAGCATTCTTTCAGTCAAAAATATGGGACTCTCAAATGAAATTCTCCTTATTATGTCTGGCACAGCTGAAGACTAATGGAACAGTTTAAGAAAGGAAACCAAGGCTGTTTTTTGGCAGCAGTCACATAGAAAAAGTTTGGATGAAGGAGAAATGATTCCATATTTCTAGTGATTGGGATGTTGGCTAATTAAGAAACAATTGATGGTTTCTGTGTTATGTTCATTTTCTGTGGCGGCAGTACAGACTTTGTACTTACACCTTCATAATGATATCAGGATGGGCAGATTTGTTTATTCTTTTATTTTTCACATAGTCTCTGATAAAATATTGTTCTTTCAGTTGGGACGTCAATTTCATGAGAGATATGTATTAAACCTTACTTGGATGTTGATTGAATTATGGAAATTGTGTGCTATCTTGCATTGGAGCATGGCTACACTGGAAAGTAGTCCTACTTTAAACTATACCAGTATAGTTAGAGCAATACAACCCTCATAGTGTGGATGCAGTTGTATCCATATAAAGGTGCACTATATTGGTATAACTATTCCCCTATAAGAAGGGGAATAAATATACTGGTATAAAGTCACCCTTTTACAGGTAGAAATGCATCCACACACCAATGCTTTTACTGGAATAATTATTTTGGTAAAGTTATATCAGTAAAATATGTAAGCATAGATCAGGCTATAATAATTCAGTGGTTGTTGTTTGGATTAGCTGTTAAAAGACTGAAAGTCTTAGTTTAACTGTGTCCTTGACAATACGTTCCCTGGTCCTTTTCCATTTTCATCCTTTGTCTTTGGGCCCTTATTGTCTCAGAGTTATATCTAATGTAGCAGTAATCTTCTTAGTTCATGTTCTTCTACTTAAGTGCATGGACAAGATTAAGATGTCTTTTGTGCTGTAACTATTGTTTGTGTCCCCTCTGTGGAATCTTTTTGGCCCTTCAGTGTATTTCAAGTTTTTAATATTTTTAAGATACTTTAGACACATGCATATTCAAGAAGTATGCTTTTCCACTGGTAGTTTTTGTCAAACACCCAGCTCTTGTGAGAGTTGTTTGCCTCTGTTTTTTATCTGAAATGCTTGGCTAAGTATGTTTGACTTTGCAAGGGAAGGCTAATTCTTGTTTTTTGACTATTGTGTTTAGTTTGGCTGCTTTACTTGGAATCATGCATTCTGTTCATCCTGGTGCCTTAAACAAATATTGGATGAAAATGTTTTGAATTAACGGCTCACAAGTCAGCCTCACTTGCACTTAATTCTGAACTCATTATAATCATTACATTTTAATGATTTTAATCTCTAGCAGTTAAAGGGAAGACATCTCTTTCAGAGAGATACCAAATACACTGCAGCATTCTTTTGTAGGGGAGGGATAGCTTAGTGGTTTGAGCATTGGCCTGCTAAACCCAGAATTGTGAGCTCAGTCCTTGAGGGGGGCCATTTAGGGATCTGGGGCAAAAATCTGCATGGGAATTGCTCCTGCTTTGAGCAGGGGGTTAGATTAGATGACTTCCTAAGGTCCCTTCCAATCCATATATATATATATATATGAAATGGGGTGGGTTCCTCAGTCAGTCTGGGTTGGGTTTAAATGGGGAGTATTTTTCTTTCATCAATGGCACAGCACACCAGCAATATCTCCAGGAGACATTTTGTCTCTGACAGGCACAGTGTATTCCCAGGAGCCCTTTGGAAGCATACCTACTGCAGTGTTTTTGTGGAAGATGCAGTGCTCATTCCCTCCTGTAGATGACCAGCTCTAATGATAAGTGCTGATTGAGTTCAAGCCATGGACACTCTCCATGCTATGCGAAGACTAGCACCACTCTGGATGTGTAGTTCTTGATCATTCTGCATGCAACAGTTGCAATTTGTTATGTCCATCCATGCAGGCAAAAGTGAGGGAGGCTCCTTGTGCCCATTATCCTTGTGCTTTACCCAGGCACAATCAGACCCAAATGCATTTTTGTGATTGTTGACTGGTGACAGTCTGCTGTATGGCACTCCCATACTCTCTGTGCCATAAATGATATAACTTCTGGCAGCAGGCTCAGAAATTCCAGTTTATAAAGTTGGAGAGCCAAGGTGGATGAGGTAATATGCTTTATTGGACCAACATTGCTTCTTGCTTCCTGGGCAAATGCAAGAAACAAAGATATATTACCTCACCCACCTTGGCTCTCTAATATCCTGGGACCACTGCCTACAACAATTTATAAAGCTGTATGTTATCTGAAGTTTTTCTGAACCTCCTGAGTCAGAAAACATGGAAAGGAAATCTTCTAAAACAAGGCTTTCTGGGAAAATCTACTTTCAGCTCTGCAAGAAACAGTGAAAGATCCCAATGCTAAATATGTTGTTTTGGCATTTCCAGAAGTGACTGCAACCTGCAAGGGCTAAGGTGCATAAACATGACAAATAGTATATAACTACGTTAAGTGGACTTTTCTAAATCTAAAAAAAAGAAGTTTGGTTTCATTTCAGGTTTGCGATATAGAAGAAGGGTAGTACTTACTTTATTTTATGCCTATCCCTAGTTTTGCTTCAACTAGGGAAGAAGAAAAAGAGAGAGCGCTTTTCCCTCATTCATATACTACACTCCACAACCTTTTCAGTAAATCTTGTGCCCAATTCTGCCATCTGGTGTATAGCATTTAACTGACAGAAAGGGTGCAAGTTACAGTCAGTCCTTTCAGAAAGAACATACATTGCCACAAAATAAATTCTGACTTGTACTTCTGTCTTAACAAGAGATGGGGATGTAATGCAATATGCACAGCTTGCTCAGATTCCATGACCTCTGTAGACAAAGCAAGAGTAGTCATACAAGAAATAGGGCCTGCTTACTTTCTCAACATGATTCCCTTTATCAGTTCAAAAAAGAACTAGATAAGTTCATGGAGGACAGGTCCATCAATGGCTATTAGCCAGGATGGGCAGGGATAGTATCAGGGCCAGCGCTACCATTTAGGCGACCTAGGCAATGGCCTAGGGTGCCAGAATTTTTGGGAGGCGCTATTTTGCCAGGGGACCTAACGCAGTCATGCCGGCGGACGGTCCGCTGCTGTGGCGGCTCCGGTGGATCTGCTGCAGTCGTGCCGGCAGATGGTGCGCTAGTCTAAAAACTCCGGCGGACCTACTGCAGTCATGCCTGTGGCAGGTCCACTGGAGCCTTTAGACCAGCGGACCGCCCACCGGCACGACTGTGGCAGCTGCACTGGAGCCGCAGGGGGTGGCGAAACGGCCGTCCGCCTGGGGCGTCAGAAACCCTGGCGCCGCTCCTGGATGGTATCCCTAGCCTCTGTTTGACAGAAGCTGGGAATGGGCGACAGGGGATGGATCACTTGATGATTACCTAGTCTGTTCAATCCCTCTGGGGCACCTGGCATTGGCCACTCTCTGAAGACAGGATACTGGGCTAGATGGACCTTTGGTCTGACCTAGTATGGCCGTTCTTATGTTCTTATGACTCCAATGTGGGCAGTCATGCCTAGTTGCTAGGGCAGGAGTCAGCATCAAAGTTCAGAATCAGAGCCAGAGTCAGGCAGCAGAGCCAAGGGTCAGAGCTGGAGTCAGAGGCCAGATGCTACAGCCAAAGTCAGGAATCAGAAAACAGAGTCATGATGGGTTACCTGGAATGAGGCAGGGCTGGAGCTAAGCAGGCACAGGCACCATCACAGGTGTGGGTAAACACTTTGAGCAGCTACTGAACTGCTACTGCGCTGGGCTTAAGAGCTGGTCTGCAGACTCTTCAAACCAATCAGGCAGTGTAGCCACCTTCATGAATGAAGTTGCTGGCCCTGATTCCTGATACCAATCAGAAGCAGTGTATATCTGTTCCCCTCCCCCATGGGTAATCATTATTTAAAACCTCAGTAAATCTGGCCAAGCATGCAAGATTTGGGGAGCTCTGTTTGGTGCTGGAGTTGATGTTACAGCGTTTGGGCACTGTGTCCATGATAGATAAGAGATGACCCTCAGTTGCAACCTTAGGCCAAGATCTAGATCCACATTTTATCAACATTCAAGGGAGCCTGGATGCTAGGTTTTGGTTGAGGCACAGCTGATCTATTCCAGAACCAACCCCAAAGAGAGTCATTTCTGATAAGGACGAGTTCTCTGTTCCAGTTTCTGCATTTGATTTAATATATGCTTACACTGTGTTTCCATTAACATGTCCATCAGTGAGAATTAGGTAGGAGAGTAGGTTTGCCTGATTTTGATCCCAATTAAATATTGAGGGGTTCAGAGTTTGACTCTAATATGAGTCATTATTGGATTCATGCTTTTGCTTAGGAGAGAATGTCAGGGGTGAAAAACGTAACAGAGGAAGCATAATGAAACAATTCAGTGAAGAAAGAGTTAAAACATAGAGCAGAGAATGGACAGATTGAATACCAAATGCAAAGGGATTGTGAGGATAGAGCAGAGGGGGAGAGAGAAGCTAGTGAAAGAAGGCAGTGTGATATGTTTACCATGTATCATATATGTCTCCTGTGCCAGCACAGCTTTGAAGTCTCTGCTGTTCCTGCAACATAGCAGAAACATTTGAATGGAAATACTCTTAAGAGTGCCCATCTCTGATCCGGGCACCTTTCCAGATCTGATAGACATGATCAGCAACAGCACATTTGTTATATAAAGCAAAACAGACCCTATAATATTATACACATTGATTCTAAGGGCCAAATCATGACCTATGTTTTGTGCCCCTCAAAGAGAAGTAAGGGTGTTTGAGGAGAAGGGAACCCTTGAGTGGGCTACCTGCATTGCAGATCACAATCTGTCTACCTGAACTGCTGCTCTGTGACTGTAGAAACCTGCATGGAGCACAGGTTATAGGAGGCAAAATTCTGGAGGAGACACCAGGAAGTCTGCCTGCACATAGCTTGAATGCTAGCTGCAGTTGCAGCATCTCTATAAATAGTTGTCTTTAAAAAGTGCCATTTTAGTTTTGGAACACTGAATCCCGTTGTGTTATTACCTAACACATGGTACATGAAACAATGATCAATGACACACTACAAATTACAAGTAGCAGTAATTAAAGTGACCAATTCACCAACAGCCCATAGTCTGAAATGTGTTCCCACAAAATGTTCAATAATTGAGATTTATTAAAGTCCATTCATGGATAATTTTTTAAGTAAGAGACTCATTCATTGAATATGTTATTTACCAGGAATAGTTCTCCTAACTCTGTGTAAACAGCACAGTCTTATGCCACCTCTAGGCCTGATCCAAAGCCCATGGAAAGACTCCAGTTGACTTCAATGGACTTTAGACCAGGTCCTCTAGGCTTAGCATAAAAGGAATCTCTCTCATCAGAGCTGCTGCCTATCGTTACAATGTACCTGCAGAGTTTTTAGGTTTCTACAGTAGTACCATAAGGGGAAGTGGATGTTATAGCACTGGGATAAACATTACCCCTTCCTTAAGTGGAAAATCCCCAATATCTTAAACCCCATATAGTGGTTGCTGAGTGCATTAGAAAGTTGCATGGTTTTGATGGGAGGCTAGGGTACAATTAATGCTTTCCTAGGATGGACTAGTGTTTTTAGAGTATCTTTATTCCCCTACTCTATCTTTAATCTGGATCTATAAATTCAGTATTGCACCTAGCATGTGTGTGATTTGTTGTAAGCTCACAGATAGCCTGCTCTGTTTCATTAGTGCACTGGGCATTTCTTTATGTGGAAGTGGAATTAAAAGTGAAGCAAGTGGCAGAGCAACCTTCATCTGCCTTTAGTATTTCACCTAAATAGGCGTGAGGGAATTGGTGACCAGAATGGAAAGCAGAAGAGAATTATAGTGGGCATAAGAAACTGAGAAGACGAGCAGAACCACGCACAGCTAAATCTATGAACTTGGATCCTCCAGAAAAACTAGGGTAGCATTCCAAGTAAGTGAGTCATAAACATCTGTGAACATTTCACACTTATGTGAGCGCGTCCTCAAGACAGCAGAATTTAGCTATAACATGTTCCCCCAAAATGGTCCAAGTCTATAAATATACCTAATTATTTAGACTGAATGGAGGATGTTGTTCCATTCCATCCGGCCCCCACAAAGGCTGTCCATGGCAATATTTAATGACACAAAGTAATCAAAACATATTTTCAACTAAAGAGCTGCTTGGCTGTTACTGCTCAGATAAAATCCTTTCAGGTGCATTGCATGTTTAGAATACTTTGCACGCCCGTGACATAATAGATTTTAAATGATGAGCTAAATTTGAAGAGGCGTAGGATATGGACAGAATTAGTTAGAGCTTTCTGTACAGAATGTTCCATTACTGGAAGGTCAGTTATTCAGCCACACATTTCATAGGGAAAGCTCAAAAGATTAAAATTTATATTAATTTTGTCCAAAGCTTGTAGTCCTTAGGTTGACTCCAATAGGTTTATTTTGTCTGAATAAGTACAACAAAAGGATTGCAGGATTTGCCTCAAAAAATGCAAGTATTAAATATTAAAGATTAGGATCCGGATCCAGCAAAGCACTTATTAACCAGGTGTTAAACTTTCAGCATGTAAGTATCAAAGAGGTAGCCATGTTAGTCTGGATCTGTAAAAAGCAACAAAGAGTCCTGTGGCACCTTATAGACTAACAGACGTATTGGAAATAAGCTTCGTGGGGGAATATCCACTTCATCAGACGCATGTGGTGGAAATTTCCAGACACAGGTATAAATATGCAGGCAAGAATCAGTCTAGAGATAACGAGATTAGTTCAATCAAGGAGGATGAAGCCCTCTTCTAGCAATTAAGATGTGAACATCAAGGGAGGAGAAACTGCTTTTGTAGTTGGCTAGCCATTCACAGTCTTTGTTTAATCCTGAGCTGATGGTTTCAAATTTGCAAATGAACTGAAGTTCAGCAGTTTCTCTTTGGAGTTTTGTCTTGAAGTTTTTTGCTGCAGGATGGCTGTCTTTAAAATCTGCTATTGTGTGTTCAGGGAGGTTGAAGTGCTCTCCTACAGGTTTTTGTATATTGCCATTCCTAATATCTGACTTGTGTCCATTTATCCTTTCATGGAGGGATTGTCCAGTTTGGCCGATGTATATAACAGAGGGGCATTGCTGGCCCATGATAGCATATATTATATTGGTAGACATGCAGGTGAATGAACCAGTGATGTTGTGGCTGATCTGGTTGTGATGGTGTCGCTGTTGTAAATATGTGGACAGAGTTGGCATCAAGGTTTGTTGCATGTATTGGTTCCTGAGTTAGAGTTACTATGGTGTGGTGTGACGATCACGTTAACACCAGCCTATACCTAAAACCCACCGACAACTATGCCTACCTTCATGCCTCCAGCTTCCATCCTGGACACACCACATGATCCATCGTCTACAGCCAAGCGCTGAGGTATAACTGCATTTGCTCCAACCCCTCAGGCAGGGACCAACACCTACAAGATCTTCACCAAGCATTCTCAAAACTACGATACCCGCAAGAGGAAATAAGGAAACAAATCAACAGAGCCAGATGTGTACCCAGAAGCCTCCTGCTGCAAGACAAGCCCAAGAAAGAAACCAACAGAACTCCACTCGCCATCACCTACAGCCCTCAGCTAAAACCTCTCCAACGCATCATCAGTGATCAACAACCCATCCTGGACAATGATCCCTCCTTTCACAGGCCTTGGGAGGCAGGCCAGTCCTCACCCACAGACAACCCACCAACCTTAAGCATATTCTCACCAGCAATCACACACCGCACCATAGTAACTTTTTTCAGCATGTAAGTAGCCCATTGACTTCAAGCTAACGTAAAGTTAACCATGTGCTTTGCTTGATTAGGGCCTGAATCCTGCCTATACACCATATAGTGTTCAGGACAGGAAAAGGGGAATCTGAGATTCAAACTACAGAAACAACAGTGCACTGAGTGTGATTGGCCAAAGGGACGAGCAAGACTGTACTGTGCTAACAGATATGCCTGTCATGTTTGCAGCGAGCAGGGGGGTTCAAGAAAAGGGGAAGGCTATTCCCAAATCTGGTAAGCATGTCTCCTGCCATCTATAGCAGGCACAAATCAGTAATGAATACAGTGACACGTTGCTTCTGGCAAAAGGAACAGCAGAGCATCAAAATGGCCTGACATCTAATGGCAGGGTGTCTATTACTGGATGCACCCAAAAGCCATCACCACTGTTCATACAGGGCAGGGTTTGGGCGATGAGGCCAAGATTTGACCCACATGTGTCTTGACATATTAAAAAAGTTAGCATTATAGGGCCTCATTTTTAGGGAGGCTGAGTACCCACAACTGCTTCTGCAGTTTGGGAGCTGTGGTTGTTCAGCATCTCTGAAAATCAAGCCCGTAGTGTAGATATTCACAGAAATTCCACTGCTTTAACTAAAATCAGTTCTAGCCAAACTGTAGTGAACTACTTGAGCTCAGCTAATGAGGGCCTGATTCAACACCGTCTGAAATCAGTGGGAGTCTTTCCCAAGCCTGTACATCAAGCCCCAAATGTATAGCTAGAGATGTCTCTGGAAAAATATACAGAGCCAAAGCCGTTATTGGTATATGGATGATTCTCAAATAAATATCAGCAGTGTCTTGACCTCCTTTAATCTTCCTCTGGATTGTGTGTCTATAACATAAACTCTAAATTAAATAAACATGTTGAAGTGCTGTGGGATTCTTATCTATTTAAAAATGACAAAGCTCCAGGAGCAAAAACACATTCAGAATCATAAAAAATAAATAAGCAGTCAAAGAAAATTCTGCTTCCAAATGGTGAGGAGCCTGTTAGACTGCACAGGGAAAATATTTCTCCATTTACAGATCTGTATATCACTGTGTGGCGAGGAGTTAGACAAGCACGGATTTTCTTGTGAGAATTCAATATGATCATATATATATATCTCTTTAAAATGATAAATATGAATAAATAAATAACAAAGAAACTTTTTTTCCCCAATAGAAGAACAGAATATACAAGTAGAATTGATGAGAAATCATTTAAAAATAAAATAGCTAATTTGGTTGCTTTGCTCCAAAAGAGGAATAAAAGAGATCTGATTTCCAAATTGTGTCTATTAAATATAAAATATACGACAATCTGTGTTTTTACCTGAAAAAAATTAATTCAGAAGACTAAAAAGAAAAAATTAACAGTTGAGCTAGGCTGACTATTATTATTTTCATGTCCGCACAGTAAATATTTGTCTATTGCTGAAATTGATCTGTAGTTCCAAGGATATATATTTCCTAAATTTAATAAAGAATTGTGAACATTTGAGCATCAGGATTAGCACTGCGGTTCCTCTACCAGATACTTGTATAAGTTATAATTACTTCTGTAATTGGGGATGTAGGTGTGATGTTGCACCTCATAAGGCTTTATGAAAATATGCTTATGAATGTTATAGTGGGGTGGTCAGTGGCTCCTGCCCTGAGGGGTTTAAAGACAGCCCTGGAAGAGGGCTGTGGAAGGTGAAAAGCTACTAGGCTGATTGGGGAAGTAGCCACAGCTGGGCCACGCCCCAATCAAGCCGCAAGTGGCCCTTATAACAGGGCAGTGGACCAGAAGCACTCAGTCTCTCTTTGCTTTCAGAGAGAGAGGGGACTGGCTGCTGGGAAGCTAAGGGTGCCTAGAGTGAGGTAGGGCTGGGGAAAGGCTAGATGGGCTAGGAAGCTCCAGGCTGGCAACTCCCCAGGCTGCAGGGCCTTGTCCAAGGCCCCATAGAGGCACTCAGTTGCAGAGAGAGGTAGTAGGTCCAGGTCCAACCTTGCCTATGATGAGTGGCTGACACTGCAGCCTGCCCCAGGGTGCAGGGGTGAGTTGGTGACTGGCAATATCCTACAACTGAGGTGAGGTGGGGATAGGGTGTGGGGGTTCCCTGGGCAGGGGAGACCCTGAGACTAAAGTGTGCACTGCCAAGGGGCAGCATCCCAGATAATGGGCACTGGAGTCTGGGAAGGACATGGGCTAGAAACAGTGGGTCAATGGCCTGCAGAGGGGATTCCAAGGCTGGAAACAAGCTAGCCCCCTCCAGGAATTAACAGGAGGTGCCACAGGGATGAGTCCACTTGCTTACAAATGTACATATGACATAACTGGAATATGTTTTATGTTACATATGCCATGTAACATATCTTTGCAAAAGTTATGCTACTGAATCTATTCCTCCTATCTGTATGCATGTATCATTTTTTTAATTCAAATTTATGAATATTGGTTGTGTACTTGTTTGATTTTTAAGTAGCTTTAGGGTATGACTACAATCAAAACTTCAAAGCGCTGCTGCGGGAGCGCTGCCGCGGCAGCACTTTGAAGTGTGAGTGTGGTCGCAGCGCCAGCACTGGGAGAGAGCTCTCCCAGCACTGTGCGTACTCCACATCCTCATGGGGTTTAGCTTGCAGCGCTGGAAGCCGCGCTTCCAGGGCTGCGGCACTGTTAACACTGACGCTTTACAGCACTGTATCTTGCAGCGCTCAGGGGGGTGATTTTTTTCACACCCCTGAGCCAGAAAGTTGCAGCGCTGTAAAGTGCCAGTGTAGCCATGGCCTAAGTAAAGCATTTGGTCAGTTTCTGGAGACAGGAATGTGTAAATTAAGTGTTTCTTGATTGAGCACTTAAAGAGCAATAGATCTTGGAAGACTCCAATCCACATAAGAAGTCTACTTGAGGACATTCAAGGTAGCATGCAAGCCATGGCTGCTACCTTTAAGTTCTGAGTCATGCATGGACATGTGGCTTGCCCATGTGACTCCAAAACTCCATCTTGTAGCTGGGATTCTACACAGGGGAAGGGAGAGGTGTCCACCCACAAGAGTCTATTTAAATCCCTGAGAGACCCCTCCATTGTGTCTTTAGCTGGCTCAAGAAATAGCCTCTCCACCACCAAAGGACACCTGAAAGAAACTGGAACAAAGAACAGTAGCCACAGGGGGTGTGAGTGATTGCTGGACCCAAACTAGGAGGAGACTAGTCTGTAAAAGGAAGCTTACTGGAACACCTCTGAGAGTGAGATTTTATCTGTATTCAGTTTTCTTACTGTATTAGGCATAGACTTCCGTGTTCTATTTTATTTTGCTTGGTAATTCACTGTTCTGTCTGTTACTACTTGGAACCGCTTAAATCCTACTTTCTGTATTTAATAAAATACTTTTTACTTATTTAAGTCAGAGTATGTATTAATACCTGGGGAGGGCAAATAGCTGTGCATATCTCTCTATCAGTGTTATAGAGGGTGAATAATTTGAGTTTATCCTGTATAAGCTTTACACAGGGTAAAATGGATTTATTTGGGGTTTGGACCTCACTGAGTGTTGGGCATCTGAGTGTTAGAGACAGGAACATTTCTTAAGCTGCTTTCAATTAAGCCTGCAGTTTGTGGGACGTGGTTCAGACTTGGGTCTGTGTTTGTAGCCAGCAAGCCTGTCTGGCACAACCAGGCAGGGTTTTGGAGTCCTAAACTGACAGGGAAAGCAGGGGCAGAAGTAGTCTTGGCACATCAGTTGGCAGCCCCAAGGGGGTTTCTGTGATCCAACCCATCACAGTAGGCTCACCCTGCCTACTGAATTATGAACCCATTATGTTAGTGAGCATTTGTTCCCAGTTGTGATCCTATAGAAATCAGTGGGTGGGACTGCTAGTGTGAGCAACTGCTCACTTAATCATGAGCCTTTGAGCTAGGCTTTGGTTCTGCGTGAGTGTTGCCTACCTTTCAGCTCCATGCACTCTAAATTACAATGGAACTTCCGCTGATCAATATTATGGTCTTGCAAGTACAGATTGCAGGATAATAGTGAGTATTTGAAATCATCTTCAAAGTCCCTGCTATACGGAAAAGTTATGGCTAATGTCTCAGCTAATGATGCTGCTGCATCAGAAATGCTGGCTGGTCTTAGCTGTGATAAGATAGCACTAGGCATTATCTGAAGGAATGGACATTGCATCATGGCTAAGAGGTACTGTACCTCTAAATGTTTTCCAGCAGACAAGTTAGCCTATGGTTAGAATAAACCAGGCTATATATTGATGGGTTTTACCTAGAGCTTTTAGACACTCTCTGAAATTCTGAGGATACTTTCACACCATTTAGGCCATGAGTCAGCAGGGTACTTAAGTGCATGCTTAACTTTAAGCAAGTGAGCAGTCCCATTGACTTCAGTGAGATGGTTCAAATGCTTAGAAGTAGGCACATGCATAAGAAACTTGCTGAACTGGGACCTCAGTCCCTAAACTATGTTTCTAACCCAAACCACTTTGGATTTGTTTTTTTGTTTTGAAGAATTTGAAATCCCTAAATCAGTGTCATCTCCTCACCTATATGATTTTGGTCCTGGATCAGAGCTGAATGCGGGAAGGATCTGTTTTTCTGCCTGAAATAGATATTTGACAAGATTTCTACCATTTGAGAGAGAAATTTCACAAGAACAACTCTTAAAATACAAATACTGTGAAATCTAAATGCAAACTTTTATCCTAACCAGGACCCTGAAATTAATTAATCTGGACCCAAACACTCCTTCTAAATCTAGCACCTTTTGCCAATTGAAAATAATGCATAAAATTTTAGCATAAGACCTGTTTTTAGCCAGGCGACTAAAGCTTATGTTTATCATTCTTTGTGACATGTTCACTTCTTATTATGAAAGTAAATTATGTTCTGCTCTTTTCTGACATTGTCAAAGATCAGGGAATCAATTACCTCTGTAAAGCTTTATCAGTATGGTTGGATACTGACAGATTTAGTTGGGGACTCATTTTTAACCTGCACATTATCAACATAATGTCACTGAAAGCCAAAGTTGAATTTCCTGTGTTCCTATTATGAATCTTCCTATTAAAGAAATGCCCAGATAATCAGATAATTTTCTGTTGAACCTGGAAAGATATGAAGCTCTGAGTAGTTACGGTTTCTGCAGCTTACACATGATTTTTTCAAAATTAACATGAACAGTAATAAAATGAATATTGAAATGTGCAGTGTTGAGAGGCACTGTAAGTTTGATCTCTTTGCTTGATATTTGTTGAAAAGAAATTAGATTGCTTATGTTTACCTAGAGTAGCCTGATGAAAAAGATCAAGTCAATGGGCAAGTAAGCATACAAGGTCAATAATACCGTACTGGCAAGGAGCCAAATGTCGAACTCTGACTACTTGTTCATTTTGAGAACATGTATAAAATGAATCACTGGTAATAAATTAAAAATTCAAGAAAACAAAGTTGAAACCTAACCTAAAAAGAAAGTCATATAAAGGACTCTTTTTTTTAATAGTTGTGCCTGTAGTGCACTGACAAATTTTAGATGGGTTGCTGTGTCTTCTATATTCAGTACCTTGAAGATTATCACACCATGTCCTATTGGAAACTTTCCAATTTCCACCCCATCTAATAGATTTGAAACTCCTTATTTGGTAAACTCTGTAAATGGTACAAACTTTCCTTACCATTTGTGGTGTTGATAGAATTGACATGTAAGTGAAACAATTGACTCTCTTAAAAAGTTAGAAATCCTTTATAGGCACTCAACTTTAAAGCAATGTCAAAGATTGCCTTTTGTGAAAAAATCACAAATCCCATACACATTTCCTGCTCTAAACAACAGACTTGACACCAAGATCACCGCCAATATTAGCAAGTTAATAGTTGGTAGCAGATAAACCTTTATGAAGAGTGATGCTGTTCCATTCCCAGCTTGGTATGGCTGCCAGAGAAAGAGGGACTGTGACTGGAGGAAATCAGATGGCTTTCAGTTAAGGTCAAAATTTTCAATCAGAGCTGGGGCAACATTTGATTTTTCTTAGTGTTTTTTTTTTTTTCTGGTGATTTCATGTTTCACTGACTGAGTGCATTAGCCTTCACCTATGGAGACTATAGCTGAAAATCTATTTTAAGTTTTGAGTGAAAGTAACTGCTTTTCTCAGAATTCTTTGAAAGATTTTCCATGCCCTTAGTGTGAAAGGCACTTTAAATGGGGCATATCATTAATTTATTATTATACCTTTTTTAATGTTATGGTAGCATCTAGAAACTCTAATCATCACAAACGGGGACCACTGCTGCTAGGTACTGTGAAAATATAGAGGCAGATACTGTCTATGCCCTGAAGAGCTTAACACTCTAAATGCTACACTCTAGTATCATTGGTTTTATGAAGTTTCAAACATGGCAAAGAAAAAGCCACATGCATTCACTTCTATCATCATGATACCTTAGTGTCTAATCTTGCCAGCACTTACATGCCTGCCTAACCTTAGGTAGTTCCTGGGACTATATACATGAATGTACTCAGGTGCAGAAGCATTTGCAGGATCATGCCTTTAGGTTGATTCCTAAATCTGTCCAGAGGGTTGAATTGGTAGGAGTGAGACAGGGAGTTTTTATTACCAGTTCTTCTCAGCCGTGTAACTTACTCCAGTAGAGGTCTTTCAGACCCCAAGGCTTGTCCTGTTTAGGGAACAATGTAAGATGAAACATTCATATATAACAAAATATAATTAAAACAAACAAAATTCCCCCAAGCTACTCCTTCCTCTGGTTTTCCCAGTGCATCCTGTCTCTTCTCTGTTTCTGTTAATTAGATTGAAAGCTCTTCTGAGCAGGATCTGTCTGCATTTTTGTCTCTTGTGCAGCACTGAGCCCGTTGTTAGTGTTTAAAAAATACATATTAAGCATTTATCATCCTAATGGTCCCACTCCTGTCTCCATTGTAGTCAGGAGTTTTGCCATTGACTTCAGTGAGACCAGAAATCAGCCCCACCGCTGATTGTGTCCAAATCTTTTTTTCTAAAAGTGAGCAAAACAATACTTGCAGTTTGTTCTGCAGCATAATCCCAGTTCCCTTCTTCCAGGAGGAGTTTACATCATTCATGAGCTAAGGGAGAGAACAAGAAATCTTAGGTCCTTTCTATCAGTTTGTGTATGATAACTGGAGATGGGCCTGGATCAAATCCTCAAATCCAGACATCTCTGACTTTCAGATGAGTGGTTTCAATCTAGACCTGAACCTACATAAGAACCTCCATACTGGGTCAGACCAAAGGTCCATCTAGCCCAATAGCCTGTCTTCTGACAGTGGCCAATGTCAGGTGCCCCAGAGGGAATGAACAGACCATGGAATTATCAAGTGATGCATCCTCTGTCACCCATTCCCAGCTTCTGGCAAACAGAGGCAAGGGACACTGTCCCTGCCCATCCTGGCTAATAGCCATTGATGGACCTATCCTATATGAATTTATCTAGTTCTTTTTTTGAACCCTGTTATAGTCTTGGATCCAAGTTTTACATGCATTGTTAATTCCTTGGTAGCTATAGCATATGTAAGACTGTGTTCACAGCTCTAAATCAAAGCAGAAAGGAGGATGGTCTAGTTGTGGTTAGAATGCTAGTATTGAGAGACTTGGATTCAGACTCCTGTGTGAACTGTTTCTCTCTCTGCATCCATTTCCCTTCCATGAGAAGTTTAAGAGAACTTTCCTACCTCCAAAGGCTGATATAAGGATAAACATGTTGGAGATTGTGAGGAGCACAGATACTGTGGTAATGGAGGTCATATATCAGCAGGGTGTTAGTCTGGATCTGTAAAAGCAGCAAAGAATCCTGTGGCACCTCATAGACTAACAGACGTTTTGGAGCATGAGCTTTCGTGAGTGAATACCCACTTCGTCGGATGCATGTATTCACCCATGAAAGCTCATGCTCCAAAACGTCTGGAGGTCATATAAGTGCCTTAGACTAGAACTTTTTTGATTTAAAAAAAGTATAGTAGGATCTTTCTGATATCTGTCTTCCAAAGTAAGATCTTAAGGCTGGATTTTGCTGCAGTACTATATAGTACTGGCATCTGCTATTTTTGTTCAAAATTCTGCACCATTTGAAGCTTACAGAGATGGCTTCTTGTTTCAAATTTGCCCCGTTTGTGCTTACTCATTGCTCCAGCAGAGCGTTACAGTGTAGCCTTGCAGACCTTTCTAAGAGATACTGTTGTACAATGTGTGTGAGTTTTGTTTGAAGTCTCCAGAATGTGCTTTAATTGAAAACATAACTTGACACAGTAGCAAATGCCAAAAGAGAAAAATAAAAGGCCACTGTGCTGGCATTTTGTACTGACAAGCACTTGATAGGAAATACTGTGCATATCTGTGGAAAAGGAAGGGTATAGCAAAGAAAAAGAGCTATTAATGAAAACTTAAAGGACCAAATCCTCAACTGATGAAAATCAACATCACTCCATTGACTTCAGTGGAGCAGCCACCATCTTATTGGTTTCATTGATGCCATACCGATTTACACTAGCTGAGGATCCGACCTATTTCTGCCTTTCACTCACGCACGCGTGCGTCCGACGAAGTGGGTATTCACCCACGAAAGCTCATGCTCCAATACGTCTGTTAGTTTATAAGGTGCTGCAGGACTCTTTGCTGCTTTTACACACACATATATTATCCAAAGCTCTTTTTGTGTGTATATATTTCTTTTCTTCTTTTTTTTTAAATAAAACTTTGTTTTACAGGTTGCCCACCACTTGGTCTAGAGACTTTAAAAATTACTGATTTCCAGCTCCATGCTTCTACAGTAAAGCGATACGGCCTTGGGGCCCACAGAGGAAGGCTTAATATTCAGGTAACATCAATTTTCTTTGTAAGTGGTAGAATGGCTTAGGGTTGTAGCGTTCTGCAGACAGTGCTAATGGATGTTTATAGGTTTTGACTACCTTGTCAGCTCACATTATTCCGATGAAGGGGAAATATTGAATTATAGGGTAGGGTTGATGAAGAGTTCTGAAGTTGTGGGGTTTGTTTTGTGCTTTAAAAAGCTCTGCATTTTATGCTGCTTATAATTCAAATCCTAATGAAATTCCATAAAGTAAAGAAGGTGAAGTGGAGAGTTTGGGTGAAGATGAGTTTGTGTGTAGACTTGTTTCTTTGTCACTGTTACAGGATAGAGCAAACAATGAAATCCACAATCAATGGTGGCTGAACTTTGTCCTCACTCATAACTATTTCACATTTGGGGACAATGTGTACCTTTAAATCAGCAGCACTGTTATGGGTATCCACATGGCCCCACAATATGCCAACATTTTCATGGCTGACTTAGAACAATGCTTCCTCAGCCTCTTGGTTCCCTAACACCCTACTCTAACTTGTGCTACTTGATCGACATCATCATCTGGACCCATGGAAAAGAAGCCCTTAAGGAACTTCCATCATGACTTCAACAGTTTCCACCCACCATCAAACCTCAGCCTGGAACGCCATTCCACACAAGAGATCTCGCACTCCGGACATACACTACTGATAAAAGATGGCCACATAAACACCACCCTATACCAGAAACCACTGCACGCGCTATACTTACCTAATGCCTCCAGCTTTCATCCCAAACCACATCACCGATCCCTTGTCTACTGCCAAAGCTCTACATTACAATTGGATTTGCTCCAACCCCGTCACACAAACACCTACAAGATCTCTATCAAGAATTCTTACAACTATACAATACCCACCTGCTGAAGTGAAGAAACAGATTGACAGAGCAGAAGAGCACCCAGAAGTCACCTATACAGACAAGGCCCAACAAAGAAGTAAGACCACCACTAGCCATCACCTTCGGCCCTCCACCCGCCAAGACTAAACCACTTCTCAGCACATCATCAAGGATGTTTAACCTATTCTGAAGGAAGAGTCATCACTCCTCTCACAGATTCTTGGGAAGACAAGGCCAGTCCTTGCTTGTAGACAGCCCCCAAACTGAAGCAAAATACTCACGCAGCAACCACAATACACACAACAAAAACATAAACGTCAGGAACCTATCCTTGCAATAAAGCCTGTTGCCAACTCTGCCCACATCTATTCAGGGGATACCATCATAGGACCTAATCACGTCAGCCACACTATCAGAGACTCGTTCACCTGCACATCTACCAATGTAATATATGCCATCATGTGCCATCAATGCCCCTCTGCCATGTACATTGGCCAAACCGGACGGTCTCTACGTAAAAGAATAACTCGACACAAATCGGATGTCAAGAATTGTAACATTCAAAAGCCAGTCAGAGAACACTTCCATCTCCCTTGCCATTTGATTACAGACCTAAAAGTTGCAATATTACAACAAAAAAACTTCAAAAACAGACTCCAATGAGAGACTGCTGAACTGGAATTAATTTGCAAATTGGACACCATTAAATTAAATTATTCTTGAATAAAGACTGGGAGTGGATGGGGCATTACACAAAGTAAAACTATTTCCCCATGCTTGTTTTTTTCCCCCTACAGTTCCTCACATCTTGTCAGTTGCTGGAAATGGGCAATTTTCATTACCACTACAAACAGTTCTTTTTCTCTTCTGCTGATAGCTCACCTTAACTGATCACTCTCCTTATAGTGTGTATGGTAACACCCATTGTTTCATGTTCTCTGTGTATAGATATCTTCCTACTGTATTTTCCACTGCATACATCTGATGAAGTGGGCTGTAGCCCACGAAAGCTTATGCTCAAATTTGTTAGTCTCTAAGGTGCCGCAAGTACTCCTAATCATTTTTGACTATTACAGAAATACGGTACTTAAGTTTCTTCAAACTAAAGAAATGCTAATGACATTTTGCAGTTATAATTAAGCAAATGATAGTTATGTTTTTGATGTACTGTAATATGCACCATGATATTTCTATGCTGTCACTCCTTTATGTTGGCAGTAACTACTCTAAAAGGATCATGAGCTGGTTGAAAGTACAAATCCTGAGCAATTTCAGATCTACAAGCTCCCTATGGTGAAATAATTATTGCCTTTAGAGGATATAATTGTTGTCCTCATCCCATTAGGAATTATGTACAAGTTAAACATGGATAGATTGCTACAAGTATAAATAATTACTTGCATTGCAGATGACTTACTGGGTGTTCATTTCACAGAAGACTGAAATTTCTGCCTCTGTATTTTTAGTACATTTAGGGCTTAGTATCTTCACCCTTGATACAAAAGTAGGCTCTTTGAATTGTGATAGTATGGGACAATTTTTATTGTCTTGTATTTGGAAAGAGTACCATAATTATGAATTGAGAAGACATGGTCTGCTGTCATATTAAAAAGATGGATGAACTTTCTATGAGACTTCAGCCTTACTTCTAAATTTACACTCAGGTACCTTATGAAGAATCATTTTCACCCACAATTTTGCTTGAATTTCAGTATTTAACAGCTGAATTTACAGGGACTTGATATGCAAGCAATGATCTGCTGAAATCCTATTTAGCTGTGCACGCACATTATTTTTTATATTATATTTTATATAATTTTTTAATCATTGCAGGTGCAATTTTAGAGGACATTTTAAAAAAAGCCTATACCAGGAAAATAATATATATAATTGCATATATTGAATGTTATACTTAGCACTTATAAAAATGTTTAGATCAAAAAATCTCAAACTGCTGAACAGCGGTAAGTAAGAATTACTATTCCAACTTTACAGCTGGGGAAATTGAGTCCTACAGAAGTTAAATTACTTCTCTAAGAGCACACTGAGTCAATGGCAGAACTGGAAGTAGAACCCTTGGTACCTGATTCTGTCTAAAATCCTATGAACTTGGCCACTGTCTCAAAAAATGTGCTGATATATTCAATAGAAGTGCCTTAATTAATGGGAGATACATATCTGCAGGCAGAACAGGGTCCTATGTTGTACTTTAATACTACATTATAGGAGTAGATGCACAGAGTTCAAGACCAGAAGATACCATTGTGACTATGTGGTCTGACTTCTTGTACAACACATAGAACTCTTCCCCCCCCCCCCCCAATAATTGCTAGAACATATCTGGGGTGGGTGTGAATGTGTAAAAATAAATAAACAAACACCTTGCTGTTAAAAAATTTACACCGAATTTCCAGTCTAAATTTGTCTAGATTCAACCATCAGCCATTGTCTGCAACATTGAATAATACAATATATCATACCAAAATCAGGGAACTCAAAAGTAGTCAGAACCTGCACTGACATACACCCTGTGCTAACTCATTGACTTTACTAGTCTGCACAGCAACAAAGAACTTGCTTTGGCATGTATTGTATGGTAATAAAGTCTGTCCTTGCTCCCACTGAAGTCAGTGAAAGTGCTGCCATTTAATTCCACATGCCAGCATTGGGTTAAAAAATAAAAATATATTTGAGAGCTGAGCCATAATTAAAACTCCATAAACAGATTTCAGATCCAGATCTTGGCTTATATCTGGGTTTGCAATCTGTAGTGGTCTGCATCAGATTGCCAGTCCTGAACACCTGGAACTTTGAAAAAGTTCCAACTCCAAGTTCAAGAACATTTAGATTTGGGGATTTGGATATAGATCCAAATATAATGTAATATAAATCTTAACCGACCTGGATTCAGAGTTTGAAATCTCTAAAATGAAAGTATTTAACATGCAAATTAAAAGACTAAAATGGTCTGATTTAATACTTTGGTTGACTTTCAGCCCACCTTCTCTCCTGCTTCCACTAATCCCTTCATCCATTAGTTATAAATTTACTGAATCAGTGCTTAAAAATGAACGCTCAAAATATTACACTTTTGGCCATGCTTAAATCATAATTCTACTCCCTTAAATACATGGACGTTTAAATTGATGTAAATATTTTACATGGGAATGTATATTTTGATCCATCTTTGGCTGAATATTTGATTATAGGTATCACATAACCAGGAATGAAATTTACAATCATAAAAAGAGGTCTATCACAATTTAAACTACTAAAGAGTTAATTAAGAACATAAGTTTATGGAAACAAAATATAAAAGTGGTGATAAGACAAGTTTAAGGACTTCAAATATCTTTTTAAAAACAAATTACAGTACCATGGCTTTAAAAAATTTAATTAATTTTAGGATATTTTTCCCCAGGAAAAGCCTATTTTAAAATTTTTTGATAAATTAAGCATCTTGATTTTTAAAAATAGTATATTTAAACAGCAATAAACAAATTGCTGATAAATTACATAGTAAATGTTCTAGTAGCTGGAGAAAAGTTGAAGGAAAAAACAGAATAGAAACAAGTAACACAAGACTTCATCTTTATGCCCTCTTTCTGTCCCTGACTCAGAAAAGCACTTAAGCACAATGCTTAAGACTCAGCATGTGCTGAAGTCCAGGCATATTCAGCAAAGCTTTTAAAGGTGTGCTTACTTTCACTATGTAATCTCGTTTTATTGAAAGCAATGGGCCTTAAGGATGTGCTTCAGTGACTTGTGCAAACAAGGCTTCTCGTATACCACTGGTCTTGTTCTTCTCCATTCTCCTTTCTATCATCCACTGCCGTGTTCACCTTTTCCTCACCCTCAGATGTCCCATTTATAAAGCAATGAATTAGAGGTGGGCCTGAATCAAAACCTCAATCAACTTTGATTGTACTTTGCAGGAGTTTGGATCTTAACTTTACAGTTCAAGGCTCATCTCTGTTTCAACATATTTTATTTCATCAGCTCCATTGAGTGGAGACTCAGTTTCATGGCAACACTAACAGTTAGTTACTTTCTGGATTACATTGTAGCAGGAGCCAACCAGCAACAGAGTCATAGAGTTTAAGGTCAGAAAGGACCACCTGATCATCTGGTCTGACATCCTGCATATCACAGGCCATCAACACCACCCAGCCCCTGCACACTGGATCAAAAAACTTAAATTAGACTAAAGCATTACAGCTCCCAGGAGACTAGACCAGTATGGACCATTGGCAGATAATAGGAGGGACCAAGGTGCACCAGTGTGAGGCACCTGCAAGGGCAAGAAAATGATTCAGTAAGATATATCCAGATAATCTTGGCATGAGGCATGCACCCACATGCTACAGAGGAAGGCAAAAATACTCCAAGGTCACTGCCTATCTGAGCTGTGGGAGAATTCCTTCCTGACACGGTGATCAGTTAGTGTGTCCCTGAGCATGTAAACAAGAACCAGCCAGCCAAGAATCTGAGAGAGAGAATGCTCAGTACCACCTTAAAGCCCTGACTCTCCCCTTCCAATGTCCCATGTCCAGCCGTGGCAATCCCTGATGCTTCAGTGGAAGGAAACAAAAATAAGTGCTGGAACTAGGGGTGCTGCCCTACTCCTTGGCTTGAAGTGGTTTCCATTCCATATACAGGGTTTATAGTTCGGTTAAATGGCTTTCAGCACCCCCACTGTAAAAGCTGTTCCAGCACCCCGATAATGATGATGATAAAAACACACCAGAAAACACTAGAATGAAACAAAATCTATCCCTGCAGATGGCTGGCTGACTGGTCAAAAACTTGTGGGCTTTGAGGGGCATGTTCACTCAAAGTTGAAGGATTATTGTTAGTCAGGGGGCCAGAACCTCCAGTCAGTACTTCAGTGGAACTATGCCTGTTTAAACAATTTACACTAACAAGCCAGGGCTTGATTCTTCTCTCTCTCTCATATCATTTTTACACTAGTTTTACTCCACAGACTTCAGCTGAGTTACTTCTGATTTTATATTGGTGCAAGTGAAAGAGTCAATCTCTGGTCCTGAGGCACTGTTGTGTTACCTTAGTTTTACATCAATGTAACTCCATTTTAAATCCGTGGAGTTACACCAGTGCAAACTAGACTATTGCAATGGTGAATCAAGCTCCCTTGGGAGTCTTGACTTTCCTTAACAAGTAACTTTGTCAAATCCTGATAGTTCATATTTCACTTCATCTTAAAATGTATTTTTAACTAAACCTCCCTGAAAAAAAGTAATGACTCTTCCCATAAACAATCTTGGCAGTGTTCCTATTTAGTTTCTATCTTATTTTCCCAGTATTTGCTTCTTTCTGAATAATTTATCTTTTGGTGTTAATGGAATTTCCCCTACCCCTTGCAGTTGGACTTGCGTGTAAACTTCATTTTATGTGTTATAATTTGATTGGGTTTTATCAAATTTGGAAAAATCAGGAATTCTAACTGAACTAATGTGAAATCAAAGACTTTGGGTGTGTGACCTCACTAGAATCTCAACTTTGATCACCTCAGAAGTTTAGACTTCTAGATTCAAGTATGGATCTAAGTTATTGAATGTTTAGTCAGATTGCGTGAATCATCTCTTATGTGTCAGGCATTAATTCTCTAGACATATCCCAGACGTATAATCCACATGCTTACTTCTATATACACCAATGAAATCGTATCACAGAAAAAATGCATTTGTACCTGTGTTTTATACTGTTTATCTTTAATACATATTGATAAAGTCTCCCTGGCTAGCTCTTGGGAGTTGTTTGGGAGATACCAAGCATTACAACTGCCTGTGAGCCATTCTTGGAATTGCCATGACTGCAAATAAGTGCACTTTATAACTCCTGAAAAACAGAGTAAGGAGGAAGTATACAAGGGTTTAAAAGCCTGTGTGTAGTGGCTTTGGACAAAGAAAAGAGCCTCTGTCCTTTATAATAGCAATAACCACTTGGATGCAGGGTATTTACAGGGGCTTACTAACCAGGTGAAGCTAACAACCCTCAGAGTGCCTCCACAAATAATTACATTGCAGCTAGTCATAACTTCCCAGGAAATGGCCTATGATCAGGTAGTTATTGCTTAATTGCAATTTCCTCAGATTCAGTTGCATTCATCTGGATTTCATATGGTCAGCTCTGAGTCATTCCTCCTCATTCGAAAAAGTTGGGAGACTGTGCTTGTTTTCTATTGACAAATACAGTACCTGTAAGACATTTACGATTAGTGGTTTACATGCAGGACTAGGCATTAAGTATTCCTGAGTTCTGATATAATCTCTGACCCTGACTAATTGTGAGGCCTGGATGTCCCCAGTGATGGAGATTAATGTCCCTGAGTGGAATGTGTTGATCCCATTTGCATGAACTCTCTGTTCTCCAGAACTACTTTTGGAGGAGAAGGCCAGGGTTTCGCAGCAGGGGAGTCTTTCCTCTAAGCGAGTCAGTCTATCACAGAGACATTTGCACAGTTAAGAAGACCACATGGGTAATTTGTGCTGGACAGAGACCTTTCTGAGACTGTTGGCACAGAAAGGTAGGTTGGGTTGAAGCTCTGTTCAAAATCAGGCCAGTCAACTCTAAATTAAATTTATGTGTCAGAATCTTGGCTTTTTAAATGATTTTAATATATTTTTCCACTTTGGCCAAGATGTTTTCTTTCCCAATGTATATAGGTCCTGAGAAGGGGCACTCCATCAAAGTCTTAAAACATATGTGTGACCAAAAGGAAGGAATGGAATGAATGATGATTTCATGTTCTCTTATTTTTTCCATGAAAGGCTTTTGATTTATCAGTGATGATTTATAAAGACAACTTTGCCTTCTTTTCAGGCAGGTGTTAATGAAAATGATTTTTATGATGGTGCTTGGTGTGCAGGACGAAATGACCCATACCAGTGGATTGAAGTAGATGCTCGAAGGCTAACAAAATTCACTGGCATTATCACACAAGGGAGGAACTCTCTCTGGTTGTAAGTACATGCTAATTTTGCTGTCTATGATTCTAAAGTTTGATCTAAGTTTGTTCATTTTTTTCCTCAAGAAAGAAAGGGAAAAAGAAGAGATGATGGGACAGAATAGTTAGAGCAAGCAATTAAACAGAAAAAAGATAAATGCATGCTATTTATACAGTATTGTGTATATGGAAAACAAATCTGAAGGTAGCAAATTACCACACCCTTAAACTACACGTCAAGAAAGAAGGACAACACACTTTAACCCCTTTAACCCTCATCATTACCACTTAAGTGATGAGTAACCCTGTGTACCCAAATACGATTATTTAAATCAGGGTGCAATTTCCTGATATGTTTCCTTTCTGTTTTCCAATATTTAACAAATATCCGTTTTTCATTCATGCTGGACTATAATCTCTAATCCCCAAAATGTATTAGTACATCAGCAATCACAAATTAATTTATACACTGGAGTCACATAAATTAAGTCAACATTTGCAATAATATTTATTTGCACATCACCTCATTTCAAAAGGATATAAAAGGATTTAAAAAAATCTGAAGATGTTACAACAAAACATGATATACATTTTGATTAGAATTCCAGCATCTGCTACTGCACTAAGCATGTTCCTTCTGGTTGGAGTCCCTGGAGATGAGTGTGACCAGTAAGCTTGCCTCATTCTACAACTTCTCCAAGGGACTTCCTGCCAGAAAAGGGACAACTCCTCCTCTCTCCTTGGAGACTGTGGCCCATGTACCCCATTCTGGAAAAGCAGAACCCAGAAACTCAGATGCTGGGCGCTCCTATGCTGTCCCTTGTAAATACTGAAAGCATTCTGGAGTCCCATGTCTGGCAGCAGAGTGAGGGATCTGGCTATAAATCTCACGCAGCTGATGTTTTGCATTTGCAGTTATCTGTTTTTACACACATAATTGCACATTTTGTGTGCAAAAAAACCTCTTCATGACCAGGCTCCTTTTTAAAATATATAGCTTAGGCACCTATAGTATTTTTGAAAATTCACATTGTTAGGTCTACCATTCAAATTGTCTCTGCATTGAACCATCAGCCTTTTTCTAGAGTAATATGTCCTTGTGGAATTTTTACTTCTCCAGTTGGCATAAAAATGCAAAATCACTGAAGGAGTTGATAAGACTACATATAATAACACAGAGAACTGGACTGATACTCAACAGGCCTGCATTCTATTCCAGCCTCTGCCATTGGCCTGATGGCTGACCTTGGACAACTCACTTCACTTCAGTGTGTCTCTGTGTCCCCATCTATAAAATGGGGATATTGATAATGACCTCCTTTGTGAAGAACTAGGTGGAATTTTTATTATTCGCTGCCCAGCATGACCTCACTCATGGACAACAGAGCAAGTGCTGCACATACTTAGTGGAAGAATTAATTAGAAAAGGAAATCTCTCTCTTCTACTCCTCTCTCTGCTAGAGATTTCCAGGTGCTTACCTGCTCCCCACCTGTGGCCATAATTGGGCCCAATGGAGTTGTACGTGGGGCAAAAAAAAGGAGAATATATTTGAATTTTCTTTAAATTCTCCTTTCTCTGTGCCTGATTCTGATTAACATTGATGCAAGTGACATCAAAAGTGCGCCCATGAAGTCAATGGAGTTACCCCACTATGAAACCGATTAGAATTAAGTCCTACAAGTACAATGTTCTCGTAAGGAATATAGTGTATATTTTGCATCTTAATCATGCAATATACATTCAAATCCACCTTTGACCTCTCTTCATTATTCAAGCACGTAATCCCATTGGTACTATTGCAACTACTTCAGTGAGTAGGGGGTTGCAGGATTTAACAAGATCTGTATCCCATACCGTAAAAGAGTGTTAGAAAAACAATCACTCTGGTAAAAACAAACTCCCTTTTTATACTGTAATTTCTGGTATTGATTTTCTTTTTCATACTGGTGTGGAAGTGGGAGCCTTTGACGATGAGTTTGCTATAGTTATTCCTCATTGTTCTGTGATAGATAATCACTGTAGCAAAGGATCAGACATCTCCTGTATTTATACATTAGACATCTCTTGTGCCAGCTATTATTTATACCAGCACATAACTTCTTTGTCTTGTCATGTTGCTGGGTTTTAGTTTATATTATGTAGTTTGCAGCAGGGCAAGAGGCCCTATTTACATTTGACACACATCGACTTTTTGGTTTTTAAACTTCTGAACAAGGTACCTGATCCTGTCCTCATTAAAGTCAATGGGTAGAACTCTCACTGACTCTCAGAAGGAGCAGGGTGCAATTTCCTTCTCATGTACCCATGCATCTGCATAGTGCCTGTCTCAGATGTTCAGGACAGGCTCAAAATTCAGCCCTTCTTAGGTAATGACAGTGTGCATACTTTCAAATAGCCCCTGGGGCCTGATCCTGCTTTAGTAAAGTGCCAAACCTTTATTGCGTACCACAGGAACAGGATCAGGTCCTTATTTATTTGACTCCCATTTGTAAATTGTAACTTGTTTTTGTGCTATTTGATTTGGTTAAACTCTGCCCTTTTAATCTCCTATATCAGAGATTGTTTAAAAGCAGAGATTCCATGTTAAGCTTAAGAGGGCTGATAAATGAATCTGGAGTGACAAGGTGTAATTTTAAAACACTAGAGGAAAAATGTTTACTGCAATGGATGCTTAACTTTTGCTGTCAGCCTTCCTAACATGCAGTATGTTTCTGTTTGCATTTTATAGATAGCCTATCAGTTTGAAGCTTTACCTGGGCACATGCTTTTATGGTTTTTCAGAAAAACACAATACATTTTAAATGACTCAAAAGAGATTGTGTAAATCTTCATCCAGATGAATATGCATCTGCTATGTCATGCAAGTTTATCTGAAAGCTGAACTAGTACAGGTTTCTTGGTTTTATTTGGATCATGAAGAAAATATGTTGTTGCTAGTTATCATGTATTCAGCCCAAATGTGTGTGGCACCACAGAGAGCAAGTATGAGGAGCAGCCTAGCTCTGAAGGGCTTAGTTTCAGAATAGATGACTAACTAGGAGTGATGACAGACAAGTGGGATTTAAAGAGAGGAAGGATAAAAGTGACTAATATTATGGGATTGCTTTAGCTAGTTCTGAACACCTAGGTCTTGAATTTTCAAGCACATTCGTGTAGGCACCAAAACAGGTGTGCAGATTTTGAGAACACTTCAGAATGTTACCTGCAGTGCTCTTTTAATCTGACTGTAGCTGTCACCATCTGAATTTCTGGATGCTGAACTCTCTTGTGAAAATCTGGCCCACAGTGATGTCAGGTTATGTTTTGTTTTTAAATATTTTTATTGTTTCTAAATAACCTTACCCTTTAATGTGTTTCTACTTTCCTTTGTTCCTTCCTCATCATTTGGTCAAGTAAGGAAGGGTGGTAAGAAGGGAATAGGGAAATGGGGGGCGGGGAATGATAAATTAATAGGGGGAAAGAGAAGGTGTATAGAGAGGGATAGAAAAGGGAGGATAAAAATAGAGATGGTGAAGGAGAAGTATATGATATATGGTGGGGAGAGCTCAGTGGTTTGAGCATTGGCCTGCTGAACCCAGGGCTGTGACTTCAATCCTTGAGGGGCCAATTAGGGACATGGGGCAAAAGTCTGTTGGATGATTTTAATTGGGGAATGGTCATGCTTTGAGCAGGGGGTTGGACTAGATGATCTCCTGAGATCCCTTCCAACCCTGATATTCTATGATGATGGGGGAGGGGAGTGGGGTAGGTCAGCAGGGGAAGTGATGGAAGCAGATGTTAGAGTCCGAAAGGAGAAAGTCTAGTACTGGGAATGTTTGGTGATATTAGGAAGTGAAAGTTCTTTTCTGCTGCCTGCATTAATGGCTGTAGGACTTCAGATGGCTTAACGGCCTTTTACATGCTACCCTAGTAGCTGCTTCTGACAGGATGATGGGCCTCCTCATGGTTTGAGTAGGCTGAGTGGCCTGTCATCCCAGAGTGGCTGGTCACTGGTCTGATGGAGGTAGGAGGGAAGGGGATTCATAGACCTGGCTCTCTCCCCTGGTTCCTTGCTGCTGTTGACTGAGAGGGCAGTCAAAGTGACTATGGCCCAAAGGTCTGTATAAGAAGATGCTGTTGTATCACCTGAGGTACTGTCTCATTTTTTAATTAAAACAAAGACATGAATATTCCTTATTCAAATAGAACACATGTTGGGAAAGAGCCAAGGAATACCCATCTGCTGAGTTATGCTGTGTTAAAGGAAAACATAGCCAAGCTTACTAGCCAGTAGGAGGCTTGATTCAAACCTTGGAGAGTTTACCAGTGAGAAAAAAATGAAAGCACCAAAATATACTAGCCTCTTGCAATCAGGCCAGGAGAAACTACAGGTTATCACTGGGTCAAGGAATTGATCAGATCAAGTTTAGTTAGTGCTCTGTGTTGTTGGAAATAAAATTCAAATACTAGACTCTTCACCCCTCCTCACCCTTTACACAGGAATACAAGTCTGAAAGCTCTGTAGAAATGCCATGTTTCCAGGGTGTGGGCTGTCATGTTACAGTAATAAAGAATCACAGAAGAAATCACTTTCTCTAAACACTGAACAAGGAACTTTATTACAACAAGAAAAAATAACTCCAAAGCTATTCTGTTTTTCACTGTAGAGGTTCTGCCTAGGTTAGAACCTGCTATAGATTTAAAGAAACAGTACACATATCCTAGGGTAACCAGACAGCAAGTGTGAAAAATCGGGATAGCAAGTGTGGAAAAAATAGATGGGGCTAAAAGGCACCTATATAAGATAAAGCCCCAAATATTGGGACTCTCCCTATAAAATTGGGACATCTGGTCACCCTAACTTATCCTCAGAAGCAGAGGGCATATGCAGAGGGCCATCGCCACACACTCCAGTGTGTGGCAGCACAAAGGTGTTTGCCACTCACTGAAGATCAGGAATATTGGTGGGGACAGGGGAGGATGGGAGCATGGCCAATGGGCCTATTCATAGTACAGATGCAGTGGCTCAAAAGCTTGTGTAGTTAATGGAGGCAGCTGCTTCTCCTTTATACCTGGTAGTGGCAGCTGAAGCCTGGATTTACTGGTGATCCAGTCCGTATAAAGAGTTCCTAGGGATAAAGCCCTTTTAGTTTGTTTATGGAAACAGTTTTGTTCATGGAAACAGGTTTTGGCCTTAAGGGCATATCATGGAGAGCATTCAAGTTCATTCTCCTCCAGGGGGAAAAACAATGGATGAAGTGAAGATCATGGGTGGAATACGAAAAGCGTCGCCTTGTCCAATTTATTGCATCATCACAAACCAATCCATTCTATCCTATCAAAATCAGCATTGTTATTTGCACCACAAAATGTCTGGGAATCTGGTCACAATTCAATGTACCTCTCTTCTGAATCCCATCCCGCTGCAAGTTCCTTGCATGCACTGACTCACTGGGAGGCCCTACACCATATATGAAGTGACAGCCCAGTGGCAGCAACTGGTGAGGCTTTTCCCAAGAAACTTAGAAAATCCAAATAACGAAAGAGAAGAAATGAAGGAATGGGAAGAAGGGGAGGAAGAGAAAAATCAAAGGAAAGCAGGAGAGGAGGAATGAGCACAGTCTAGGGGAAGCTGGAGAGTGTTTAAATCCTGTTCCAGAAGTACAAAGAAGTAAAAATTAGAGAAATAGAATCAACCTGAGAGAGGCGCAATGGCACTAAGGAACAACTCACTCTAAAAAAGGGTGACAAAAGGTCCAGAAATGAGGGAAGGAGTGGAGAGAATGTGAAATACAGGAAGGAATGCAATTTGAGCTTGGGATAAACTAAAGGTGGAATGGGGCAAAAGAAAAGGAGGAAAGGGAAACGAATGAAAGGACATATGGAGAGAAGCAAAGGAAACAGGTTAGATGAGACGTGGTAGAGAAGAGACAACAGAGAGGAGAGGAGAACAGAGGCTGGCAGAAGCAGGTATCAAAATACCAGCTCTCACCGCGCCCCCTCCCTTGCCCCTAAAATAATTGCTGTGAATTGCTCCACCTCAGTTATTCCCACTGCAATCTGTTACCTTATTCATGCCTCCCCTCCATCTCTGACTGGGGGATTTGCTCATTCTTCCCAGCAGCTAGTGAACATTTGTTTCAGAACTTAAACATAAGAAGAACAGGCCAAGTGTAGAGAGAGGCTAATATGGAGCAACAACTCTTGGAAGTGAAGAGTAGGAGGTGAGAGGAAGGGACAAACAAACATGTCAGCTTTGAGTAATTCATTCATCATTCTTATTTTCTTCAGAAGAGAGAAGTAATTTCAACTCCATAGGCCAAATTCTGCACTCTGTTATAGACAGAAGTCACTTGGAATTCCACCCTTTTATAATAGAAGCAAAATTGGACTCCTAGAGGAGATTTCATAGATTTTGATGAGTCCTCTTCCTTCAGTGATTAAATAAACACATGGACTCAGTGAACAGTTGTTTAGATGCTGCAGGCATTGTTAGGAAGTCTGAAGCCATATGAAAATTGTCTGGTTAAATTCATCATCATCATCAACTCTTAACTACTGAGGTTTGTCAAAACTTTTGCAAAAGCTTGCAAACCTCCCAAGCAAAGGTGGGTCCAGCTGCAAGTGAAACTGGCTGGTTTCTGATTTTATCCTGAAGTGGTGTGAAACCCAAAAATGTAACAAATGTGGGTTGAGATCTATGCAAAGCACAAGTGCGGTAGTGGATAGAGTGCTAGCCTTTTCTGGGCTGTTGAGTATGACTGTGTCCTAGGGAGTCATGAATCTGAGGAGCAGCTTCATTGTTTCAGCATGAATACCAGCTGATTAAGAGAGACATTAACAACAGCTCTTTGCAAAGCAATTTTGCCTGTCTTCTCAGACAAAAGAAAGTTGCCAGGGTGCCGCAACCTTTTAGAAAGGGATGTGAAGTCCTCTCCTGAGAAATGGATGATATTAGCTGATGGGATTTATTTGGGATGCAGGGTGTTTGTGGCTGAGTATTCTTGGGAAAATGTGTAATATGTAATGAGTCATTACTGCCAAGGTATCTTTGTGTTTTATGAGCTGTACATTTTACACAACTGTTCAACACTGTTCTGAATAGGGCACCATAAGCATTCTCCTGAAAATGTGAAGAATGTTTTTGAAGAAATTACATGAAGATATTTAAAACATGCACTTTTCTGGCAGAGGAGAAGTAAATGTGAATTGCTGCTATTTTCCAAGTTGCTATCTAAAAGCCTTAGGAGGTGTGTCTCTCATTGCCCAAACAATCTGTGGATAATTTAGCACATCTTTTGTACTAGGAATGGAAAAACATGTCTAAATAGAAGTGTGCATTGTGAGGACTGTCTTTGGGCTTGAATCTGCTGGGGTTAATGGCAAAAATCCTGCATAAGCAGGTGAGCAAAATTGGGGGGAGGGCTAGCTCAGTGGTTTGAGCATTGGCCTGCTAAACCCAGAGTTGTGAGTTCAATTCTTGAGGGGGCCCTTTGGGGATTAGTCCTGCTTTGAGCAGGGGGTTGGACTAGATGCTCTCCTGAGGTTTCTAATAATCTATAATGCTAACTCTCCCATTCTCTTCAGTGAGGAGCAGGATTGAACCTGTGAACATCATTCATTTTAAACATAAGGTATTGACATCATAATTCCTTTAAAGTCATATTAAAGGTCTGCAGGATTAAAAAAGGAAACATACTTCAAAAACTAATAGCTCAGAAAAGTTGTAAAGCCCAATTTATTTTGCAGATGCTTTTCTGTTGAGGGTTTTGGTTTTTATTTTATTTCTTATCTGGGTATTTTACTGCATTTTCTACTTGGTGTGACTGGGTAGAGACTGTGAATTTTGGCTCTGTAATACTAAATAGCCCTTTATACTGTATATACAGATTATGAAGTGTTTGAGGATCCTTTTTGCTTTGTTTTATTAACCCCATGATGAGCTTGCTGGGCTGGCAGTCAAAAAAGCCTCTTCTGATTTGTAAACTGAGCATATATGAGACCAGGTCATAGGGCCCTCATTCTGTCTGCTGCTGTAGCCTCTTAACATCGCTATGCCAGTGTAAAGGAGCCCTAAGGGAGGCATAGACAGTCTTCCATATCTTAGTGAGATTCTGCAGCTGATGTAGGGATGGTGGAATGGCTCTATCACTCCCCAGGCCTTATCCTTGTCATAACAGGAGGATTGATAATGTGTCAGAGGCAAGAATTGTCTCTTACAAACTGGCTCAGTAACCAACTGTACAGTCACCGGTCTGATGAGTGGACCCAATCACTGGGTCCCACACATGTACAAGCCAACAGGATCTGGGTACAGTCTAGTCACTGATTCTTGCTCTGAGGCTCTTGGGCATACTCCCAGGCTCAGACCTCTTACCTCACCCTCTTCTGTGGGATGGGGAATGCTGCCTGGAACCAGTGTGTCACACCTTCCAGGCCACCCAGTCACAAATACCCCCTCAAAGTTACATCTACACCCTCTGGGCTTCCCAATTTAATCTTTTGAAGGACTGTGTGGCAGGACAGCAAGTAAATAGGCTTACAGAAGGAATTGACTTTAATCTTAAAGCAGGTGAGAGTTAGATCTTTGAAAATTACAGTAGTTCTGAGATGCACCTTCCCCTAGACTGAGCTTAACTGTTTTTGAGAGTCTGGGGTTGTCATAAACAGATTAGTAAAGGGTAATGTCTCTTGTACCTGTAAACTGTTAACTAGCTCAGTAAACCTGGAACACCTGACCAGAGGACCAATCAGGAGACAAGATTCTTTCAAATCTCAGTGGAGGGAAGCCTTTGTTTGTGTTTTTTGGGGTTTTGCTTTGTTCTCTCTGGGGGCTAGGAGAGGCCAGACATGCATCCAGGTTCCTCCAATCTTTCTGAAAAAGTCTCTTCTGCTAAATTTAGTAAGTACTAGTCAGAAAGGCGGTTTAGTCTTTTGATTATTTTCTTTATTGCAAATGTGTATTTTGCTAGAAGGATTGTATTTCTGTTTGCTGCAACTTGTATTGTGCTGGGGGAAGGATTCTCTCTATTCTCTATAAGCTGAAAGACCCTGTAACATTTTTTCATCTTGATATTACAGAGATAATTTTTTACCTTTTCTTTCTTTTATTAAAAGCTTTTCTTTTTAAGAACCTGATTGATTTTTCCCTTGTCTGAGACTCAGGGGGAGGGGTCTGCACTCACCAGGGAATTGGTGGGAGAAAGGAGAGAAGGGGGGAAGAAAAGCCTGATTTCTCTCTGTGTTAGGAATCTGTCTCTCTCTCAGGGAGTGGTGAGGGGGAAAAGAGAAGGGGGGAAGGCGAATTTCCTCTTTGTTTTAGATTCACAGAGCTTGAACCTGTATAGTCTTTCCAGGATAACCCAGGGAGGGGATGCCTGGGAGAGGCAACGGTGGGGGAAAGGGTTTACTTTCCTTGTGTTAAGATCCAAGGGGATTTGAGGAGTCAGAAAGTGTCCCAAAACACTATATTTTTGGGTGGTGAAAGCTCTATCATTTCTAAGCTAGTAATTAAGCTTAGAGGGGTTCATGCAGGTACCCCATCTTTTGGACGCTAAGGTTCAGAGTGGGGATACTACCTTGACAGGGGTTCATCAGCATTTCAGTCTGGACAGAGTCTCTCCTGCAAGTCCTTCCTTTGTGTGGCAGGGGCCAGCATGGAGCAGGACCCCACTCTTAAATATGGTCCCTATCTCCATGCCATGGGCTCAGTCCCCAGTGCAAAAGCATAGTCCATGTGTTCCCCCCAAGATCAGAGACTGTTCCTAGCACTCCCTGAGGCACAAATCCACCAAAGTGGGGTGGGGAGGAAGTGGGACTGTAGCCCTGCCCCACTTTTACATTGGGCATTGGAGTTCACTGGCTGTGAGGAGAGCATACTGAGCCCAGTAGCGGGTGTGACAGTGTGTTCACTTCCCTGCTCACCCTGGAGCTCTGGGGTAGGATTGTGCCTAACTGAAGGACAATCCCTCATGAGCTGATGCAGCTCCCAGCCTCCTCCAATGGGAAGAGTGTCTAAAAGCTGCAATTATCCTCTTGAACTGGAAGATATAAACAAGAGAAAATAAACACGGAAGCCACTTTACCATTCCTACTGAGTAGCTTCTCTGACTGTGACCTGCTCATCAACAGTGCTGTAACAATGATAAATATTCAACAGAACTGACTTTGGGTCTGATTCTGCTCCCACTGAAATCAGTGGGTGCATTGTGGCTGGCTGCAGTGGTTCACGAGGAGGCTCATACTTTATATACAGGTGCAAATGAAAACGTCTGTGTTGGTTCAGTGCATATTTCAAGACCTGACATAATTATTTGTGATTTGGTGAACTGCTTAACAGTTATTTTCCACTACTTGTAGTGTCTTCAATGATGAATCAAAGCAATAAATGAAAAACTGGCATTTTCAATATCTGGTCTGATGCCTTTGTGTCTGCTACCCTGGTAACTCATATCTCCATCTGCTAGCCTGGTAAATTCAAGGGCAGTGTTTTAAGGGGATCTTTGGCACAGTTTTATAACTTCACAGTATTTTAAAACTAACTAAATAAGGTCATTTAACAATTGTAGAGCCTAGTATTGTGCCATCTAAGTCAATGGTAAAATTTCTGCTGGCTAAAATGGGAGCAGGATTGACCTTTTAGGGGTATTTTTAAAAATAACATTTGTACAATGGGATATGCTGTCCCCTCAGTAAGCATGAATAGCTTTCATTAGCAGTTTCAAAACATGTGGTCCCCCCCCCACCCCGATTACAACTAGATTATTTCACTTGTTTTTCACAGGAATAGAAAATGTTCTACCTAAAAATATATGTAATAGTTGAATATAAAAATCCAAAGTACCGCTGTAAATGTTATTGGCCCAAATGTCCCCTCTGCTACACCCATGTAATGTCACTGGTATCAATAGAATTTTTTGCACATGTATCTGAGGGAAGAATTTGCCCTGACAAATTTTTTTTAAAAGCATAATCTTTCTTTTCAGCAAAGGGTAAAGTTTGATAAAGCATTTCAAACCAACATTCATTTCAAAATGAGAAGTTACTGCAGTACAAAGTAACTAATATATTTTTGTAACAAAGCTCGGTCTACCTAAGATAGCATGGCTGTTGCCATCCTAGATCATGGAATGTAGCCTATGCAAGTGCCCAAAGTTATTGAAAGGATTCCTCAGAACGCTTTGGATCTGTCACTTACTCTGGCTTCCTGTGGCAATAAGAACAAGGGGAATATAATACTTGCTATACTAGGTCAAACCAATGGTACAACTAGCCCAGTATCCTGGCTTGACAAAGGCCAATACCAGAGGGGGAGGGTACAGAATAGGGCAGTTGGAATGATCCACCCTGTCTTTCCCTCCCAGCTTCTTGCAGCCAGAGGTTTAGAGGCGCCGTAGTTATAGGGTTATATCCCTGACCATCTTGGCTAGTAGCCTTTCATGGACCTATTGTATATGAACTTATCTAGTCTTTCTTTGAACCCAGTTATTCTTTTGGCCATCACAACATCCCATGGCAATTGGTTCAATAGGTTAATTGTTCTTTGTATGAAAAAAGTACTTCCCCTTGTTTTGATTAAACCTACTGCCTATTAAATTCATTGGTTAATCCCGGGTTTTTGTGTTTGTGGAAAAGAGTAAATAACACTTCACTTTTTCCACACAATGCTTGATTTTTATAGACCTCAATCATATCCCCCCCTTAACTCTCTCTTTTTTAAGATGAACAGTCCTAATCTTTAGTTTCTTCTCATGTGGAAGTCATTCCATCCCCTTGAGCATCTCTGTATCCCTTCTCTGAATCTTTTGTAGTTCCTCTATATTGTTTTTTACCAGAACTAGACACGGTATTCAAGGTGTAAGTGTGCCATGGATTATATAGTAGCCTTACCATATTTTCTGTCCCTTTTCTAATAGTTCCTAACATTCTGTTAGCCTTTTGACCTCTCTTGCACACTGAGCTGAAATGTTCAGAAAATATCCATGGTGTCTCCAAGATCTTTCTTGAGTAATAGCAGCTACTTTAGAAAGTGGAGGAGTACTTTTTGATGTCTCTTCTCTTATGGAAAGTTGTAGAAAAATATGCTCTTTCAAATGTGTGCATGCAGCTCTGTTAGGTCTTATTTTGAGATTTAGTTCATCTGCTTGCATACTATGGATTCAATAGTGCAGCACTGATTCAGAATATAATACTTAATGATGACTTAGTTCCATTGTAAAGGCTACAAGCAGTCAGGTGCCACGGTACAGACTAATATTTATTTGGGCATAAGCTTTTGTGGGTAAAAAAAATCTCACTTCTTCAGATCCATGCACCTGAAGAAGTGAGGTTTTTTTACCCATGAAAGCTTATGTCCAAATAAATCTGTTAGTCTTTATGGTGCCACCGGACTCCTTGTTGTTTTTGTGGATACAGACTAACACGGCTACCCCCTGATATTGTAAAGGCTGTTTTTCATGATTGCACCATGCCAAGGAGGAAATAGAGACATTCTGCCTTGGAAGGTCACAGTGACTCTCAGAGCTTCCCATTTGCATCATGAGTGAGAGTAATTTGTGACATTCTCTTTAAAAAGTTAGAGTACATACCCCTCATTCACCAGACAGCTCTGTGCTATGTACCATATATCCACATACGCCTCTCCTCACCTCACATTCTTTTTTTTAAGCAAGCTGCACCCAGGGAATAGCAGGTCTACCAGCAGCCAGTGCACTTCCTTGAACACAGATGTTGTGGTCTTTTTGTGAAAGGTGCAGGCTCCCTGCTCCTACTGTGCAGCTATGTCAGGCAGGGCCAGGACCTTGTCTTAATTACCAATCATGTTCTCTTCCAGTACTTGGGATGTAAAGCATTGTGGGTATGTTTTACTTGATGATAATACATTGTCTGTCAGTCTAACTGTATCAGCATCTAGATATGGTGTGGTGGTTATCCTTCCACAGTCAGTTACCCCAAGTTACTACACATTTCCAGGAAACCACAGTTCTGCATTATACTTATAATGTAGCTATTTTTTTCTAGTATAGTTCAATGTAGATGAATTGTTAGTGCTACAAATACTAGCTACTTCACAGGCACAGTAGTTACATCTTACATGAGGACTACAAACATGTTTAAATAAAACTAACAAATTCAATGGAAATGTCTCAATGTCTTATCCAAATACGGTAGTAAGATCAGTAGCTCCTATGCACTGACACGCAAAGAGCTTTTATGATGTATCATACCATTACAAACTATTATTTATCCTGACTCCCACTCAGTGCCATGAATATGGAGATTGTGACAGCTTCCTTGATGTTGATAAGCTCTCACTGCAAGAATTGTCCTAGCTACCATCGAAATCAAGTTGGCTCTGTAGATCCTTCGTGCCTAATAGGATTTCACTGGAAATGTCTAAAACTAAATTTAAATAACTAAAATTAAATCAATAATCGTGTTGACATAATCACAGATTAACTATATCATTTATGGCAGTACATTCTAGTCTTAATAAAGAATGCTTTGCATTAACTGTAGCACTGATATTGCATCTTCTATGATACTGTCTTAATGGAACCATATAATGGTTTGAATTGGTTTTATTTTGAAATGGAGGGACAAAGTCCAGATTTATAAAGGCATTGGTGTGCTTAGTGTTGCAACATGTAACTGATTTAGGAGCCTAAACCTCATTTTCAAAAGGAATTTAGGCACTTAGGAAAATTGGTGGTATTTAGGTGTGTAAATGCCTAAATCCCTTTTGAAAATGAGGTTTAGGCTCCTAAATCAGTTACATGTTGCAATGCTGAGTGCAGCAGTGCTCAAGTACAGTACCTCTAAAGATCTGGCCCAAAGACAATAAGACTTCACCAGCTTAAATGTGGAATGCTCTTGATTGATTTAACTTCAATTTTGTACATATATTAATATCACTTCCTGGTTCTTCTATCCTGGGAGGAGCTATGACACACAACATAGCTTGGAGGCCATTTAATTAATGCCCTAATCACTGCTCTCTTCAGGATACTTAGCTGATGGTCTAGGCAAGGTGGTCCTGCTTACCTATTTTGAAGTGTATTTATAGGACATCAATTCCATTGATGGAGACAGCATCATCTTGTGTTTATAAATATTTTTTGTTATGACTTTAACATATGTTGAGAATATTTTTCAGGGTGCTCATTGAATCACTAGGTGACAGTGATCAGAGATTAATTGTCATTCCCCAGATGAGTGTTCTTGAACATTTAAGCTAGCATGCAATATGTAGGTGGGGAGGATAGTTTGACACAAACAGAATTTTCTTTCAGCAGTAAGGCTGAGAGGTATTAAAACAGCAACAGGCAAAACAGTTGCACTGGGTAGAGTTCTGTCAGTGCTGATATATAGCCTCAGTGAAGAGGAGTAAGATGACCTCTGACTGAAGAAGTGGGGTTTTTTAACCCATGGAAGCTTATACCCAAATAAATAGCTTAGTCTTTAAGGTGCCAGAAGACTCCTTGTTTTTATGGGAACATTTTGAAACAGGTATACATAAAACATATATAAATACTATGAGGAAGGTCATTCCACTTCCTGGTCAGAGATCAGATAGCAATATGCTGCTCTTACTGTGTATATCCTTGATAATTAAGGCTTGGTTAAAAAAATGTGCACTCTACTGTCCATCAGTAGTTTTGACTTGCTGGAGCAAAAATGATACAACATGTGATACCTGATGAACAAGACAGACAGTTATTACTGGTACTTACATTCATAGACTGGACTAATGTTTTCAAAGGCCAGCCTCAACTTTGCCTGTGCCAAATAGCTTGATCAGACTTGCACCTGCATCTTCATGGTGCTAACACCTGCATGCATGTTAACATCTGCATATGCACTTTAAATAACATAACACCTGTGCACACAAACATTTTCATTTGCATTCCTCCTCAATGGGTTTTTCAGAGGGATTTTCTGAAACAATCCCCCCTGGGTCTGAGACTATTCAAAGTGCTGTATGCACATACTAATTTCATGTGGATACATGAGGAGGCCAAGAAAATTTACTCAACTGAGCAGTTAACAAAATGCTAGACACAGGCAAGAGACACAATTAAGGGTAGAAAATGTCACCAAAACCACCACCAAAGTGTAAAGTGAAGGTGAACCAAACTTTTGTATTTATTGTCCAGGAAGATTCACCAGGGGCAATGTAGTAAGGGATGCATTTCAGAACAAAGCAAATTTCCAGGTGAACATTTATCACTTACAGCTTGCTCTGCACAAAAATGTTCTCAGTTAGATTGAGAGTGCTTAGAGCCAGTCACTGTATTTGTTATATACTTGTGCAGCACCTAGCACAATGGGACACAAGGAAACTGCAGCTGATACCCAGCAAATAGGGGCTACACATGCTGATTCTGCAGGATCAGCTCACTAGCAGCAGACTGATGATTGGACACCTCTTAGTATAAAGCTGCCAGTTGCTGCTTTGTCTGAACAGCTAGTTGCTAAACCCAATGTTGATTAAAGTCTCTGGTTCCCACTTCATACCTGCTACCACATCCTGCTCCTTGTTCCTGCTTCCTTGCCCTAACTCCAGACCTTCACCCTGTAGCATTTAAAGACAGAAACCAAGAGTCTAATCAGCTCTTAGTGATCACTAGAGCTGAAATCAATGATCAGCTGGTCTGGGGGTTGAGACTTACACCTGGTTAAGTGTAAAGTGTTGCATGACTCTTACTTTAACTCCACTTTAACCCTTGGTATGGCTTCTAACCCTGACTCTGGCTGCTACCCTGGATGTGATTCTTAACTGAAATCCCGGCGCTACTTTAGGCTCTCACCACTAGAGCAGTGCTGTCTCTAGGCACTACCAGAATACAATTACTCATAATTAATTGCAGCATCAACAAGAGTGTCAGATATATTTGGGCAACTGGGTGAATACAGAAATAATTAATTAAATCCAACTTGAGCCCTAAGAATGAAATTTTCAAAAGAATTCTGCACCTAGCACCAGATTTTTAAAAGAGCTCAGTACATTGGAGATTAGGTTATTTTTAAAATCTGGCCTTAAGTGTCACCATGGCAGCTATTGGGTCCTGAGTACTTTTGCAAATCTGATTCTTATTCGGATCCTACATAAGTACTGAGCTCTTTTGAAAAATCTGGTCTCAATAGGGGGCACTGGGCACTTGAAAATCTGGCCCTGAGCTCTTCTAAAAATCTAACGCTATGAGTGCATAGGCTCTCTGAAGAGTTGAATTTCACCCAAACTCAGTATAAAGCTTTTGGTCACAAAAGCGTAGCTCAATTATTTTTTTTATTATTTTAAAAGTTAAACATTTTAAAATTTCAATTATTAAAAAAGAACCCCATTGCTTGACAAGCTGCATGATTTCAACTCAATATATTTATTTTAATTAATTTTGGTTACATATTGGCCCACATGTGGTTAGCCTGAGAGCTTTTGAATGTTGCCTATAGGGAGAAGCAGTTGGATAGTGGGCGTTTTAATATTAACACTTTTTTATATTTAATTGCTTCTGACTACAAATTCCCATCTGATGCAGAAATTCACTTAAATTCCAATATGCTGTTTTTGTCATCTATATATATGTATGTATATGTGTGTGCGCGTGTGCAGTGGTGTTGTAGCAGTGTTGGTCTCAGATTATTAGAGAGATAAGGTGGAAGATGGGTAATAGCTTTTACTGGATGAGCTTATGTTGGTGAGAGAGACAAGCTTTTGAGCTTACACTTTCAAGCACCTCTTCAGGCCTGAGGAAGACCCACCTTGTCTCTCTCTCAATGGCATTAATATAAAGGTGTTGGAAAATTTTAGCCTGGCCTAAAAATCTGTTTTGTCTTGCCATGTTTTTTTTTCTTTTTTCTTTCAGAGATCTCTGATTGAAAATGCATGCTATAACAGAGGATGCAAACCTGTTCTTTGCCCATTTTTATTTTCCATTCATTTTTGGTGTTTGTAATGCAGTTAAATTGGATTATGATGATAGCAAAAGAATAATTTGATCAGCTGGAGCCAAGTCCATTGTAGACTGCATTAACTCTCCCTTTGTACTGTAATCTAATCTCCAACATCATGGCTATTTCAGTCCTGAGCCACTGCCAGTCATACTGAATTGTGTTAAACTGTGTGGTGGCTCAGTGATGTGGACAAGCATCCACTAGGGATTAGGATGAGGTCACGAGACTCTTTATTGTTGCCTAGTTAGCTCTTCATCATTATAGACATTTACATTATATTTTTTTTTGCGCTTAAGCCCATGTTTAAATAAAAAAAAAAACCCAAACAATTACAATTCTGGATCTATGTACTGGCTAGAAAGCAGACTGATAACAATTTGCGATCTTCCTCTGTGCCATTTCTGCACCCGGCATTAACTGTATTGGTGTAAGCTAGGGTTGAAATGAGCTCTGTCCTGTCATCTATTGATGAACTTGGAAGAAAGACTCCAGGAGCAGACTATATCTGCATAGACATACTCTACTGTGCCTAGGTGATCAGCAGACAGACATGCTTTGCCAGAATGATCAACTATGACTGTTTTGGGTTATCCTTAGTGTATGACTATGTATACATCTGAACTGTACTAAGTAGAAACTTAACTGAGCGTAGATCACCTTAAATTGAAGCTCACTCACTAAGCATGGAGTATTGATGCCAAAGCCAAGTGCAAGGGGATAGGGATAGGTGTAGGTGTTCTTACCTGGTGGTGGGCACTCTGTTTAAGGAGTCCTAGATACTATTAGACCTTCACCCTCCAGCATTCAAAGACAGAAACCAGAAGTCTGATCAGCTCTTAATGATCAACTGGAGCTGAAATCAATGATAAGCTTGTCTGGGGGTTGAGACTTACACTTTGAGTGGGGATGATGTGCCAGGGAAAGGCAACCCAGAAGATGCAGCAAATGGAGCAGCAGTGAGGTTCCCTTTTACCCATTGAGCTGGGCTAAGAACTGGGCTAAGTGGTGGAACCTCAGAACGTGGCATTATAGCTAGCAGCAACAGCAGTGAACAGTGGCAGCAACTGCAATGCTGTCAAGCAGCGACAGAGGTGGCAGCATCACTGAACTACCCATTCACTCCCAGAAGTGGGAGGTGGATCCATCTGAATGCACCCCTGGATTCAGACAGTAAACTGCACGTGGGGCAGGTCTTGAACCGGTTCTGTTGTGTAATGCTAAGAGGAACTCCTAGACATTGAACCTGGCCTTTATTGCTGACAACACCACTTGGTCCTCATTTCCATCTCTGCTGGATGTAAATCTGCCTCTGCAAATCTGTAGAATTTATGATCACAGTGGCTTTCCTAGGGCAACCACCACATTATTTAGCAAGATCAGGGAAGGAGAGAGGCTACCATAAGTGAACTGAATGTATACAGAGCTCTGAAGTTGCTAGTTATATTGTTTTGTATCCTTTTACAGTCAGAAAGACTTGAGATGCCAGCATAGCACTTCAGAACTCATATCCCAGTAAATCCCCTGTCTCTAGAGATCCTGCATTGAGATACAGAAAATTAATACAGTGTTCTGTGTAGGGTGTCTGGATTTTAACAATTATTTTAAAAATACTGCAGCAGTGTGTGTTTTGTGGGTGTTTTTTCACCTTTGAATTACAAAGGCAAAAAGTCCAGTGTCTCTGATAATATTCAAGTTTTTGCAGTTTAAACTAGTAGTAATGGCAAAGTTCATTTTTTTTAAAGGCTGAATATTGATTCAAAACACAAATCAATTAACTGGTCTGGAAAATGCTCATGGGGGACAGATTTACAAGATGGACATAGGTACCTAACTTACTTACTTACTTCTTGAAAGTCCTGCTGAGAGCCTAATTCTTACTGATTTTCAATGGGAGCAGGCACCTAACCTGCCTAAGCACTTTTGAAAATCCCCCTAGGCATCTATCTGCATCTGTAAGTACCTAAGTATTTTTGTAAGTCTGGCCCTACGTGCTTACTATCATCCACAATCTTATTTACTTTAATTGGAATACTCCTACGAGGAAGATACATTCAGTGGCAGGTAAGGCCCCACAAGTCATTATATGTTTGCTAGCAGGGGTTGGTTTACTCATTATCTGGGAGGTCACCTCATGATGGAAGAGGGAGGAAAACATCAGTCTCCAGTCTTGCAGAAGTTTGGTGAACATGGGATGAGATTGTTCAGAAGGCTAGAAAGCTGGTGAAACTCCCTTTTGCCACCCAGCTGTTATGCTAAACAAAGCACATGGGCTCTTTTATAGAGGAGAAGGCAAAAACACCACATTTATTGAGAATACAGCAGTTAGCATATGTTTTTCAGTCATACACATGTGCACACACACACACACATACGAACACACACAGTCCTGCCAGTTGATGTTTATAGTTACCAGTCCAGAGTCTGGATTAATCTAATGACCAGCCAGATTGATCACAGGGGGGAGCCGGGCTCTGTCGGTCACAATCCAATGTTCCTGGAGTATGGCAAGATGAACCCAAACCCTATGGCAAAGCACCCTGCTTTTCTCCTTCTCTGTTGAAGTCCATGGATTTTGCTGTGTCAGTTTTTGACTGGTTACTTTATGTTGAGCAAGAAAAGGCGTTGTAAATTAAGCCTTCCTAAATCTTATAATCAAAACAATTTACACTGGGGCCCAGGCCTTCAACGTTCCTCTAATCTCCTTAACATAGACACAATACAAGATCCCGTCTCTTACTTTCTAAACCTTAAAACAAAGAAATATATATTTAATTAGAGTGCCTAATTTGTAATACATATAGGAAACCATAGTAGACATAACTTATTCTAAAACAAAGGGTGACCATAATCAGACATAAGGATTGTTCTGGTCTGTCATTTTTTTCTGCTATTCAAAAAGGGTGGCTGGCAGGATGAAATCAAATCATACATTAATTCTCATAGTACAATTATAAAATCTTGCTCCTACACAGCCTCCCTTACTACCCACCAACAAACCATAGTACTTCCTAGAACTAGCTGGGGACTAAATTATGAGCTTAGCTCCAGATAAAGGAGCTTCATGAGATACATCTTCCCAGGCATAACCCCAGCCAGGCACTGTGACTCAGACATACCTCTCTGGGAGATAGTTACTCCCCTGATCCACGCTGGCTCCCCAGGAAGGAGGGGTTGAGAAGGAAATAAGTGATTGCTGCCCTTCAAAAGGTGTAGCTTACTTCTTCTCTCACACCTGACTAGTTCCCTGGTCCATGAGTAGAGGGCCATTGGAGCCAATGCTTCACCCTTTCCCTGCCCCCCTCTACTATCTCAACTCCACTCACAGTAGGGAGTACCAGTGAATAGGGGCTGTGCTCCATACCAGATTGACCACAGGATCTGGATAGGTCTGATTCATTTGAGCATAGAGGCGGTGGCTTCTTACTCCTCCATAAACCCCTGATTAGCTGTGTAAGACAAGGGTCATAAGGTAAGAATGGGAGATCCTGGCCTGGGGCTGGCTACTAGAAGTAGAGAAGGTGATGGCCCCTAAAAAAGTTCAAGTCTATGGAGCTTGGACCATATTATTCCTGTTTTTTATTCATATTGCAGTAGTGTTCAAAATCCCCACTTGGCTAGGGCCCCAGTCTGCTGGGTATTCTGCAAGATACCTCTTTGTGAACCTGTAGGGGTTGGTTCCTTTCCATCTGCTGTGAACCCAACTTCAGGGTTCAGTTCAAATGCCCTTTCTTAAAACACCAAACTTTTCAAGATTCATGCACCCCTAATTTTTGCACCTGGAAATGGAAACAACTTGTTATTAGAAGTAGGCTGAGCTACTGAATGGAAATGCTGTTGGTTAAAATTCAGGGGATTTTACTCCTAGAGTCTTTATTTACTTTTTTCATCCTCACTGACAGTAACAATAGGAATTATAATGTTTTGTGGCTGGGGTGGGCAACATTCATGGATAATACAAATTCTCTGGAGTTGATGCATATGGTCTGGATAAACCATCAAAAGTGCTAGAATGTGTTTAGACACTGGGGGAAGGAGGGGGCTGATCCCCTTCCTGGAAACCCTGAACATTATCTTTAGTTGTGCTGTTCATTTCCATCTTAGGTTTTTAAATCGTCTGCCAAAACCAGCTCTGCATTTCAATTCACTATCCAAGTGCTGACATTACTTTGCCAATTGGGATTTCCATAATTAGCAGTTTTATGAGTGTTGCTATATTAAACACACTTGCATCAATTTACAAAAAAAAACAAAAAAAACCCCACAACAAACAACAAAACCCTTTGCCTTCTGTCTAGGAGTGACTGGGTGACATCTTATAAAGTAATGGTGAGCAATGACAGTCATGCATGGATCACTGTCAAAAATGGATCTGGAGATATGGTGAGTACCAGAGAACAGGAGCGCCACAAGGAATAGTGGGAAAGCATTACTTGGGGGGAAAAAAAGAATCATATTGACTTTTGATGTGCCAGGTAGTAGTATATATTCTTGAGAAGCTCTGTGAGGCTAAAAGGGAGACGAGGTATGTATCCCTGCTAGTCTTTCTCATTGTCTGAGTGCTCCTGCCCCAGCTCTGCCAGTCCCTGTCCCACTCTGCAGTGTAGATCTGCAGGGTACCATCTGTTATTTTAAAGAACTGGCCCCCTCTCGCTCCTTGCACACAGGAGGGGATAGATCAAATACAGAGTTCCCTCCATGGGCCAGATCCTAAGCTGGTGTAAATCCATTGATGTCAGTTGAACTACACTGATTTACAGCAGATGAGGATGCCCGCTGGGTGCACGTTGTTTGAGAGAGACTATGGGGAAGACGGAGCTGTGATACTTTCCCCTTTTACTCTGGCCCATTAATATTTGAGCTGAGAGCGTGTTCTCCCTGAAGAACAATTCATCTCTGAGTTCCCCTCACTTACCTGTCAGGGCACAATCTCATTCCAACTTTGAGTTTGATCTAGTTCCAGATGTTATTACCAAAGGTTCTGAGATCCCTGTTGAACTGAACTTGACGTTTTTGTATGTCTGAACCTGAATAGATTTTTGAAGGAAACAGCGAGAAAGAGATTCCGGTACTCAATGAACTGCCAGTACCAATTGTTGCACGTTATATCCGTATAAACCCTCGGTCATGGTACGAAGAAGGGAGCATCTGTATGAGACTGGAAATCTTAGGCTGCCCCCTGCCAGGTAAGCACAGTTCTCAGTTACATTTGGCAGGATTGCCCACAAACTTACCAACTCTTGGTAAATTTTAAATGTTGGCAAATGATTCAATTTTCCTTTAAGACTACGGAAGTCACACATCCTGAAAGTCAACAAAAGATCTTTTAAATGCTCATTAATCATACTCATGCAAAAAATATCTAGTGCTTAACTAGGTACCATATACAAGGTGGAAACTAAGTCAAGCCATTCCAGAAAAAGGGCATTCAAAATTCACAATGCCTCAAGCTTATATCTCAGTTATGGGTTAGGGGTAGGCAACCTATGGCACGGGTGCTGAAGGCTGCACGTGAGCTGATTTTGAGTGGCACTCACACTGCCTGGGTCCTGGCCACTGGTCCAGGGGGCTCTGCATTTTAATTTAATTTTTAAATGAAGCTTCTTAAACATTTTAAAAGCCGTATTTACTTTACATACAACAATAGTTTAGTTATATATTATAAACTTACAGACAGAGACCTTCTAAAAACATTAAAATGTATTACTGGCACGCGAAACCATAAATCAGAGTGAATAAATGAAGACTCGGCACACCATTCCTGAAAGGTTGCCGGCCCTTGGGTTAGCATAACATAGCCTAGTGTCAGGTTTATATATAGATATTTGTATGTGTGTATAGATATATATATTTGTATATCTGTTTGTTCAAGTCTTTTCTACAGTTTTCAACTGCTCATTCTAAATCTTTCATCTGCTTTTTTCTTTAAAATTAAATTCTGGTATTTTAGGGATAGATTTTTTTTTTTTTGCAGGGGACTATGAATAGTATTTTCAAAAATACTAGAAACAGAAAGAGAACGCCTTTCTCGAGCTTATCATTACTACTTTAACTGCTCCTGTTCTGAGACTTGCTGCTGCCAATTCCACTGTTGATGTAGGGTCATCCCACTGATTAAAAGTACAGCAGAAAGAACCTGGTGGACCAGCAGACAGTAATGAGCACCTCAGATTTCCATTTGAAGTATATTCCCTGGCTCTGGTTAGTGTGTCTATAGGCACCTTCTTTAAAATACTGGATGTCAGACCGAAGTAAATGAGAAGCTCTTCTTATTACCATGGAACCAGTCGCAAGCGCACAGGAGGGACAAGCATAGTGTTGTCCAGGGGATAATGAAGATGACACTGATACCATGGTGGAGAGCAACATGTGCTACAGGAAAGGTGGAAAGTTCTTACAACTGTTTATTTTCAGTTCTGTAAAATTGAACTTGCTTTATTCAAGCCAGAGAAGAAAAGAGGCAGAATGTTGTACTTTGGAAAGTAAATGTTTTTAATAATACAATAACTATGTTATAAATACTGGAAAAACTACAATTGACAAAGGTCAAATTCTGCTTTCTCATCATGAGATAGTTCACAGTAACTCATTTGACTTCAGTGGGTTACGTCAATTGATAATGATGTAACTGAGATCAGAATATGACTCTTTGTAACCCCAACCTCACCTTCACTTTGGTTTAAGTGGCCAAGTTCTGATCTCCTTCTCATCTTGGATTAGAATGGAAACAGATGTGCCTGATGTGCTAGGACTGCCACCTGATGTGCTAGGACTACCTCTGATCCTGTTTTCCCTGCCAGCTTGGACTCCAGTACCTTGCCTTGTTTGAGCCAGACACGCTTGCAGGGCCGGCTTTAGGCCTATTCCACCAATTCCCCCAAATCGAGCCCTGCGCCTAAGAGTGCTCTGCGCCCAGTGGGAAACCTTTCCCTGGCTAGAGGCACCTTTTTTAATTTTTAGTCACCTGGCGGCACTTCAGGTCTTCAGCGGCACTTCGGCGGTGGGTCCTTCAGTGCCGCCAAAGACCTGGAGCGAGTGAAGGACCACTGCCGAAGTGCCGCCGAAGACTCGGAGCACCACCCGGTGAGTACAAGCCCCCCGTGTTTTTTATGTTTTCTTTTTTTTTTTTAAAGTCATCCTTGCCAGGGCCCCGTCAAAATTGTTAGAATTGAGCCCTGCGCTTCCTAAAGCAGGCCCTGCACGCTTGCCTGCTGCAAACACAGATCCAAGTCTGAACCACCTCCCTCACAAGCTGCAGGCTTAACTGAAAATAGCTTAAGAAGTGCTCCTCTCTCTAGCACTCAGATGCCCAGCTCCCAATGGGGTCCAAACCCCAAATAAATCCATTTTACCCTGTATAAAGCTTATACAGGGTAAACTCATAATTGTTCACCCTCTATAACACTGATAGAGAGAGATGCACAGCAGTTTGCGCCCCCCCATTAATAGATACTCGGTGTTAATTAATAAGTAAAAAGTGATTCCAAGTAATAACAGAACATAGTAAATTACCAAACAAAATAAAATAAAACACACAAGTCTAAGCCTAATGCAGTAGAAAACAATGCAGGTAATCTCACCCTCAGAGATGTTCCAATAAGCTTCTTTGATTGACTAGCCTTCTTCTAGTCTGGGTCCAGCAATCCCGCACACCCCTGTAGTTACTGCCCTTTGTTCCAGTCTCTTTGGGGTGGAGAGGCTCCTTCTTGAGCCAGTTGAAGACAAAATGGAGGGGTTTTCCCAGGGGCATATATAGCCTCTCTCGTGGGTTTCTCTCCTCTCCTATGCAGAATCCAGCTCCAAGATGGAGTTTTGGAGTCACATGGGCAAATCACATGTCCATGCATGACTCAGAACTTTACAGGTTGATGCCATGTTCCCAGGAAAGCTCATAGTTCCCTTACAGTTCACTGTCAGTTTAAGTGTTTCTTGATTGGGCACTTACTGGGAATAGTCTTTTCTCAAGAAGCAGGCCAAATGCTTCACTGAGGTTACTTAAAATCAGACAAGTACAGAGCCAATATTGATAACTTTGAATACAAAAATGATACATGCATACAAATAGGATGAATATATTCAGTAGATCATAACCTTTGCAGAGATATGTTACATGGTATATCTAGCATAAAACATATTCCAGTTATGTCATATTTACACTCATAAGCATATTTCTATAAAGCATTATGGAGTGCAACATCACACATGCTTATGCATGTTAGTTATTTATGGGGGCCATTTTCTGCAGTGGCTGTTTTTGTTTGTCTTTGACATTAAGGCAGACAGTATCATAGCCAGTGAAAAATACACATTAAATATGGAGGGTTGCTTATTTTTGGAATGTTTGAAAAGGCTTAGGATTTTGATAGGGATTTATACAGTAGGCAATTGGACTGGGTGGAACAACATCTGAACATTTTCGTAATTTTTGTTGAATCTCATGTGAATGCCTTAACCACTAGGTCAAAGGTTACAAGAGGTGTAACTCTGAACTGGCTTCATTGGAAACAGAGGTAGGCCTCATTGCATTTGAAAATCCTACCTTTAAATCCTTACCTAAGCACCTATTTATGTTTCCTGATTTCTAGAAGTGTTGAATATCCTCATGCCTCCCATTATATTCCATAAAAAAGCTTATTCGTGCTTAAAGGCAATTGGGGGCTGAAATCATGAAACTTATTTCGGTGCCTAAGACCAAGAATATGAATAATAAGAGATTGAATTTATCCTTTTAAGTACTTATTTGAGTGCCTAATAAGTAACCTGATTTTAAATGTGATGAGCACCAATTTACAGAGGAAGGATGATCACTGGAAGAAAGATTTTTACCTCTAGGGCTGTGGGGCCAACTGAGACAAAATAAGAACCAATACAAATCTTCATCCAAAGCTCAAGCCAAACATTCAGGAGATGCTAAAAAATTTAGCTAACTTGAAAATATGTTTGCCTTTTTATGCATTTCCTGGAAATAGCCAGGGCTGGAAACTACAATATATATCACTGGAAAACTCATAAGAAAATCTTTCCTTATGAGATCCATAGTCTGATTTATGGACCAATGTGGGGAATAATTATCTGAACTGAATCTTTTAAGATGCTGTCATGGTATAATTCCCCACTCTGAACCTTAGCGTCCAAGAGATGGGGTACCAGCATGAATTCCTCTAAGCTTGATTACCAGCTTAGAACCTGTAGCGCTGCCACCAACCAGGAATTCCAGTGCCTGGTACACTCTGGT
>NC_133783.1:46028906-46086725 GCF_003597395.2 Chelonoidis abingdonii
TTGAAAGTATCCTGTTCCCTGATTGGTCCTCTGGTCAGGTGACAGCCAGGCTTACTGAACTTGTTAACCCTTTACAGTCAAAAGAGATATAAAGTACGTTTGTTCTATTAACTCCTTCTATCTGTTTATGACAGATGCTCTCATATTTATCGTAAAAATGTTCATGTAATATTCATAATATGCATTTTTGTGCATTGTAGGATACTTTTGATCATCCCTTCTTTCTAGAGGGAGGATTAAACTATCCATTAGCCCTACTGAAAACTGTACAAACATATTACACAACTATGGAGGTGCTGGCTCAGCAGACATATCAAGTGATTTCCTGTTTTATCGAGGGCAAGGCATGTTTATGTGTAGAAGGAGAGATGGCAAAAAGTCTTTTCTGCAGCAGGGGGATGATAAAATAGTCACTAGCAGAAGAGAAAGATGATGAAGGCGGCACTGGTTGTTTAATTTCCTCACTAGTTTCCAAAAATGTTGCTACTTAGACAGATACAGACTGACACATACAGTCTTTTGCAGTTGCCTCAGAGGGATAGATGTACTTTTCTTTCCAGTCTTTTCTCAAAGGTAGCATGAAGCAGAAAGAAGCTGGATATGATCAAAAATACCCAAATATTGGAGGAGACAAAAATTCAGTTGAGGTTTTCATGTATTTACTGTGTCAGAGAATAATCACCCCAACAGATGATACTTTTAATAGAATAAATTCATGACATGATATAATTTTCAGAATTCTTCAAATTTGATCCAAGGGGTAAAAATAACTTACACTACTGTAAGTACAGCTATATAACTTATTTGATGGCTTGCTCTTTTTTGCAGTGGATGCTTCATTCACTAGCTGTTTCAAATAAGCTACAGAATGTTCCTGGCTTTCTTGTTTGTTTCTTTCTTAAGTCTACCAATGGACTCACTATGAGCCATATCATAACTCAAACCCATGCCCTACTGATAAGCAATCATCTACAGAAGCAGTTCCATTGACTTCAGCGGGATTATTATGAGATAACTGCTCACTGTCAGGACACACTCTGGCCCATTGTGTTTTAATTTAATCCTTGTGGAGCTACAGCCGAAAGTCTTTACTTAGGAAAATTCAAATGATCTTTCCTGGAAATTTTTGCCTATGTGGGGACTGCATCAAAATAAGTCTAAATTCAATAAGGGACTTGGGTGTAGTTTATGGATATCCCTATATATTCATCAAGGGATTGTATGTCAGCACAGAGTAACATAATGGTTGCCCTCAGAATGATTCCTTCCACTTTTCATTGTTACATAAAATATTGTTATGAGCAAGTACTTCCTATGCTTAGAATAGGGAGAGCTGCTAAAATCTGTAATCTTTCTAGAACCAGAAAAAACTTTAAACGTGCTTATTATTAACAGAAAACTTTTGAAAGATGACTGCTGTGGACTGGTGCCTTGATTCTTAGGGTGACCATGCATCTCATTATGGCTGGGACAGTCCCGTTTTTAAGCCCTGTCCTGGACGTCCTGACTTTTTTGGCAAAACTAGGCATTTGTCCTGTTTGCTCTTGCCAAGTAATGACCAGTTGGCAAGAGCAAACGGAACAAATGCCCAATTCTGCCAAAAAAGTGGGGCATACTCCCCTAATGGGATGTGGAGGAATGTTCGGAGGTGGGGGGAGAGCACGATGCTAGCTATGCACAGTGGGGCTCAGGTGAGTGCAGCACCAGGCAGCTTGAGCCAGCCCTGGGCAGGGATGGCAGGAGGTGGGGCAGGTGGGGACTTGGGACGGACTTGTGGGGGGAGGGGTCAGGTAAGCAGCTCGGGCCAGCTGCATGTGATGTCTCATTTTTACTTTGAGAAATATGGTCACCCTATTGATTCTTCTCTGATGTATGCCGGTTTTACACCATTCTCATTTAATTGAATTAACTGGAGTTACTCCTGACTTATAGTAGTGCAAATGACATAAGAATCCACACAATATAACTGAAGAATGTGATTTCACTGTTGATTTTAAGTGTCATTGTAACATTCAGAAATGTAATGAAATAGAACACATGAAAAGAAACTTATGATTTATCCTAGTGGCTGTCTGTACATTTCTTCACGATGTGTTTAATGTCCATGGTATGTTTAATTTGCTGGAGAGAGGTCAAACTTGTGTGTATATTCATTAGGAATAGGGTGCACATTCCCAATCACTGGCCCAACAAAGAAAATAACAGAACTCCACTTGCCTTCACCTTTAGCCCCCAACTAAAACCTCTCCAGCGCATCATCAAAGATCTACAACCTATCCTGAAAAATGATCCCTCACTCTCACAGATCTTGGGAGACAGACCTGTCCTCACTTATAGACAGCCCCCCAACCTGAAGCAAATACTCACCAGCAATCACACAACCAAAACACTCACCCAGGAACCTATCCTTGCAACAAAGCCCGATGCCAACTTTGTCCACATATCTATTCAAGTGACACTATCATAGGACCTAACAAAATCAGCCATGCTATCAGGGGCTCATTCACCTGCACGTCTACCAATGTGATATATGCCATCATGTTCCAGCAATACTCCTCTGCCATGTACATTGGCCAAACAGTCTCTACGCAAAATAATAAATGGACACAAATCTGACGTCAGGAATCATAACATTCAAAAACCAGTAGAAGAACACTTCAACCTCTTTGGTCACTCAGTAAGAGACAGGAAAGGGAGGAGAAGCTAGTAGTCTCCCAGGATGGTCGGTCTGTAAGATATATAAATAGTAGGTAGCGAGGACAGGCACGAACAATAAAAGAGCACTGGTGCATTTACTTTGGAGCAGTCTCCGACTGAGTTTGTGAAGGGGCCAGTAGAGGGCACCACTACAGTATGTGTGTGTGTGTGTATATATATATATATAATCTTTTTACTACATGTTCCATTCTATGCATCTGATGAAGTGGGCTGTAGCCCATGAAAGCTTATGCTCAAATAAATGTGTTAGTCTCTAAGGTGCCACAAGTACTTCATTTTCAAAACTGTCTGAGGGATTTAGGCACTATCTTCCTTTAATTTTAATAGGTATGTCTAAATCTTTTAGACTGCATTGAATATCTCAGCCATAGCACTCTATAAAGAAAAACTTTTCTAATAGGACAAACAAAAAGCAAACTGCAGTTGTAGAACTTTTTTGGCACTATAGTACAAGTACAGGTTTCAAACAGCAAACTCCTCCATGAGAAGTTCAACTTTGTAGAAGTTGAGACAATGTGGTATTAGGATGGATGCAAACTCTGTGAATTAAAAAAAGAGAATCCTTATTATTTGGTCATTTTAGTTGCTTTGAGAGCGATGAGTTCACCCTCTCGGCTTTGTGAGACTCTCTTTATACACAGCATTTTATATCAAACCCTAAAGAACACTAGAAACTTAAAAAATATATAATTACCCTCTGCTTATCATTATTATTATTTATACTATGGTAGCACTTAAGAACCCCATTCAAGGTTCAGGGCCCCACTTTGCTAAGCATGGTACAGACATGTAACAAAGAGACAGTCCTTGCCCCAGAGACCTACAGTCTTCATGATGGGCTACAATAGGAGATAAAGCTAAAAAATGGTGCGAGGGGTAGAGTGGGAAGATGACAGAGCTGAGTGGAAAGTTATAAGTATTTGTGTTATAAAAGTAGTTTAGATATATGGAAAACCCTCAATGTTCTTGTGCTGAGAAGGAATTAGATATTGTGGAGATGATTTCTTTCTCTGTCTCATCCACATAGTCTTATAGAATTGGACATGGAAAAGGTCACAAGTCCATCTCCCTGCCAGTGCAATTCATTTCTGTATTTTACCTTATCTAGTTTCACTTTGGAAGGGGTATAGGTAGGAGGATGTCAGAAACTATTTTTTCACAGTACCTTTGCCAGCCAGTTTATAAATGAGCTGTGGTGCTGGCTTAAATAGAAGTTGACAGTGGGGAAAAAATCAATACATTCTTTTGAATTCATCGTAATCATACAGACTTTCAGGGTTTCTTTTTCCTGAAACGGGGAGGGATTGTTTGAAATGATGCCAGGAATGAATAAGTAAATCACAATTGAAATGCTACAGTGGTTTTAGCTGCATGGGGTCTTATCTTCTGTTTGCATGATAGTAAATAGTTGTTGCCAAGGTGGACTTAATGTACAGCAGATAATAGTGAGTTTTTGGTTGGTTGGGGTTTTTTGTTTTTTGTTTTTTTATCTTCTGCATTTTGCTCTATACTTTCCTAATCTCTATTCCTGCTGCAACAGAAAAATCAATTGTCAAAACAGACTGACAATAGAGGTTGGCAAAACGCTAATGTTTGTTCATAAGAGATCTTAGATTGTGCACATTTTAGAAGTAGAACCAGAGGTGCGATACTCCCTTTGTAGGATTATTTTTATTTTCAGGGATTTCAATGGAAATGGGAGGTCCCATTTATTGCCTTTTTTTGGTTTCACCCACCACATCTACAACATTATCTACCATTCCTATGACATGAACAGTTAATGCATGGTTAAAAAGCCAGGCTTTGAAATTCTCTCTTAAAGGAAGGGAATTTTAAGTATTAAGGAAAAATCAGTTACTGTAAGTTTTCACATCTGATGATTGAGAAAACCTAGAGTATCCTGACAATTTTAAGATGTTTATTTTGATCTTAATGATTTTTTTTTTCCGTGGCATTAAACACACCATATTCTGTCTCTTCTGAGAAGAGGAGATTGTGTGGTTTGCATTTCAGATATATTACTGTGGTGTGACCTTTAAAATGTTTTCAGTTCAGGTGCCATATTTATTATTATTGTAACACCACTGGGGTTAATGTAGTTACATGAATTTATTCCCCAGTTAGGTCTCAATAATCATCTGAAAATGCAGATGCTTATTTGAAGTTTCTTTAATCTGTTGAATCTACAGAATTTGCTTGGTGGGCACATGAGGCAAGATGTATATCTGCTCATCTGATTGGCTTTGTATTATAGCCAATTGGGAAGCCAACTGAGATAAGTGGTCTTTTTGTAGTGAGACCCATCAGACAACAGCAAATTCCATTGGATGGCTAGGATTTGGAGGAGCAAGACTTTACTGAAGCTCCCATAGTCATGTTCTAACAACAGCGCTGGAGCGAATTCTTAAAGTATCTCAGCACTGCTGGTGTAGACTAGAACATGGAAGTGCAGAACAGAATAAGAATGAAAAATAATCCCTGGTGTGGGTGAAAAATTCAGTTAACATTGCAGAAATATCCAAAAATGGTGGTTCAGGTTCACTGCTTAGAATGAGCAAAAGCTGGAGTTGGGAGTGTTTCTGATTTTTTCCTAACTGGGTTGCTCATCCAACCTTTTTCTTTAGCTGAATTGTCAGTGCACTCACCTGGAAAGGCAAGAAAGCACAGGTTTTTGTTCCACCTCTGTCTTCTCACTCGACACTAATTATTAATTGACATCCTGTCGGTTTAATTAGATATGTGATGGCCTGCCTTCTGCTGAGAAATGTTTTCATGGAACACATCACACAGAGTAAATTATAGCCACATGGTAAAGAAAGGAGTCTGTTAATTTTAAATTAAAAACCCCAAAAACTTATGCAGTGAGTTTAAGAAAATACTTAACTAGAAATAATTCTTACTACTAAAAGTGGATGCATTATTTATTACACCCAATATTTTGCAGGCAGTGCATAATCTCTGAAAACGCTCATCAATAACAAATAGCTACTGGTTCTCTACAGTAACTACGGTAATTATTCTAGTAGAAACATAGCATTTGCTGGGGCTTTTTCCTCTGAAGTAGTGTTTCCATTCTTTCTTAAATACATCAGACTGATGCTATTTTCTAATGTCTTTTGCCCTTTTACAAAGCACTGAGTGGAATGTGTTTTTTTCCTTTTTCTGTTAAACTTTAGTTGTTAATGCAGAGCAAATATCTCAGTTACCGTAATATTGCTGCCTACTTGGTCCTATTTGGTTTAATGACTTGATTTGTATGGTAATTAGTAATATTTCAAAGCTGCTGTTTGTTTACTTCAGCTACTTAAAAGAGTCTTCATTAAATACAAGTAGGAGAGTGGCATTCAGAGTAAAACACTTTCCGTGCTTGGCATCTTTCCCTTTGGGAATGGTTAATAAATATATGCAATTTTTAAAATTTCTTTTCTCAGACCCAAATAATTATTATCACAGAAGAAATGAAATGACAACCACAGATGATCTTGATTTTAAACACCACAACTACAAAGAAATGAGACAGGTAGGCCACAGAGAATGAAATTTCAGTTCTGGCATATGTATAGGTGGGGTGGGTGGTTGTGTTGGGGTCCTTATTTTAGGTAGTTGAGCTCTGTCAACCCTTAGATTTTTTTTAGAGTATACTAGGGGAAAGGCAAACTTATGGGAAGTTGAGAACTGTGTGTTTTCCAAATCTATCCTAACTGCAGATACGTCTTTTTCAAAAATACCTCTGCCAAGTTATTTTGTGAGAGCTTACAAAGGAAATTCAATGTCCATCAACAGAACTTGATATTTTTCATTTATTACCTTTGGACAGAGTATTGGGGTGTGTTATAAACCATTACAGGAAATAAATTCTAGACCTCAAAAGCAGGTTTCTTTTTTATGATAACCTACTTTAAAAGGCACATGACTTTTTCCTAACAATGCATATTTTGGCCATATGATAGATCCAGATCTCTCTGAGGTCAGTAGGAGTCTTTTCATTGATTTCAATGGACAGTGGATCAGCCTGCTAATATTTCCATCCAGTGTCATGTTTATGCATCTGTTATACAAATACATATTTAAGGACTTGTACTAATATTTTGGAATTATTTGAGCTGAGCATTTTGCCCTCAAGTGCCACAGGGAAAACATTAAAAAAGAGTAATGACTTGAAGCTGCAAGAGAAGGCTATTTAGACTTTGTCACTAGCAAAATTGTGTGCATTGAAGGAGGTATTTTATGAAGAGAGATACAAAATAAAATATTATAAACCTGGAAAGATTATTTACAAATCAGAGCTTTATTGTGTTAATTTCAGCTGTGAACATACTGTCTTATCTGGATTTATGCATTGGTGTGCTAGTCTCTAAATTTTTTGTAAGCTCACATCAGTATGAACACAGCACATTAAATATGATTTTTCTTTCTGTTGCTGTAGTGACTATTATCACATCAAAATGGCTTTTGAAACTTTACATTTATTTGACATTTGCAGCTTTAAAATTGGCATTTAATGTACAGTGCTTTGAAATGTCAATGTGTTTTTAAACTTGTCTCTTGATGAACAAATCCATCTGGCTACAAAAATGAATGCTGCAATATATAGCTCAAAGTCCAGCTTCTTTCTTTGTCAACCTTCCATCCAATCCTAACAGGTTTCTCCACAGTGGTGGCGGAATGTACCCAGGCATGTTGTTTCAACAGTCTGCTTTTGTGACTATCCGGAGTGCTGAACATTGCAATATGCTCATTCCTTGATAGCACACCGAGAGTTCTTGAGTAACAGAATTGTGGCATATGTCAGTATGTTGTGCGACCATATGAATAAAACAGAGAGGCAAATCAGGTTCATTACTCAGTTACCCCAGTGTAAATCTACAGTCAGGGGTTCCCAAACTTGGTTCGTGGCTTGTTCAGGGTAAAGCCCTTGGTGGGCCGTGAGATGCTTTGTTTGCCTGAGCATCCACAGGTATGGCCACTCGCAGCTCCCAGTGGTTACAGTTCGCCGTTCTTGGCCAATGGGAGCTGTAGGAAGCGGCATGGGCCGTGCTATTGCTTCCCACAGCTCCCATTGGCTGGGAACGGCGAACCACAGCCACTGGGAGCTGCGAACAGTCGTACCTGTGGACACTCAGGTAAACAAAGCATCTCGTGGCCTGCCAGGGACTTACCCTGAACAAGCCACAAACCAAGTTTGGGAACCCCTGACGGTAACTCAGCTGAAATCAAAGGAGTTATTTTGGATTAATACCACTGTAGATGCAAATAAAAATTGATTCAGGGATGAGGGAGATCACAATAGGTACCAGCAGGCTCATGCCATGTAAATGACCATGAACCAAAAGAAAGCTAATACTGTCAGTGTAATTTTAGATTTACCAGCCTTAATTATCACCCTTTAACTTCAAATGGGAAGGGGGGGGGAATCTATATTTATATCACCCCAGACATAGGTGATATAAATATAGGAATATTTCTTCCTGTCTTGCTCCTCAAATATAAAGATAATATGCTTGGACTTGAAGTATGTGAATCATTATCTGGGTGCTGAATCTTCAGTGTATTTATACTGCATGAGTCATCATTCATTTTTATTGAGCAATTGTGTACTGAGTCACACATTTAGTTCACTAGAGATTTCATGGCCTATATTTCTAGCACAAAGATTAGACAAGTAGAAACTCAATTGGCATAATTAGTGTCAAGAACAGTAAATGTAAATACATTTTAGATACTAATTGCACAAAGACAGGTTGGTCAGGTTTGAAATATCTTTGAAAAACAGCTTAAAAAAAGAATTATTTCCCTAGTTCTTCTAGAAGCAGAAAATCAAGATGCAATTAAACAATGGTAAGGACTGTGAACTGGTCAGTTGTGAACTATGTCCTTTGCTGGGCTTTCTCAAGTTGTGTGCTTCTGTGTAGTAGTAGCTCATTTTGTAGCACTCTTGTCATTGGGCAAGCAGGCAGACAGTGTGGGGTAGGATTGGAAGAGCTCTAATATCACTGCAACATACCTTTTGGTGACACTAGAGAATTTAATCATTGCCTTTGAGTCTTTAAACAGACAGCCTGGCACAACAGCTTCAAGAGACATGTAGCTTTCCCCATTCAAAATAATGTGTTCACTGTGCAGTTTATTAATGACAGCTTTGTTAACTACTTCACTTTTGATCCTGTTAGAAGAGAGAGATAACTAATGTGTTTTCCACTCTGGTTGTTTATCATAGACACTAGAGACAGATCGGCAGAAAGTGCTCTGTGGACCACATTTTAGGAACCACTATCTTAGGCTTCAATGCATAAGCTATTTACAAAAGGCAGGGAATTTTACCCCATCACCTACCATAGTCAAATTTTGCATGCAAAAGTGCATTCAAAGCTCTCTGTGAAATCAGTGTGAACATTCTCCATGCATCTGAGAGCAGGGTTTAGGCTACAGTCTAAAAAGTATTTTCATGTTGCATTCATATCTGTACATGAGCACGTTAGAATGATTTGCAAAAGTGTGCACTCCCCAGAATAATTCAGGGACTGGGCATTTGATCACACTTAGATACCTGTGAATAGGATAATTAAGGCAAAACCCTTCTGCTAAACCAGATCCCTAACTATACTCAAAGCAGACGAAACTTCAAGTAATTTGGGAGTAGATACTTTTTATTTCCAGAAAATATTTTTTACAGCATTTTGTGCATTGTGAAGAGAAAGGGGCCTAAACCAAAACCAGGAATCCAAACATCCCTAAACTTCAGAAACATTCAGATCCAAAATCTGGGCCCTATCTCTGTAATGGACTGAAACAAATGCTCAGGGTCTGATTTTTGTCTGGAAGATATTACCTGATTGCAGTGGGAGTTACTTGTGTCCTCTGGGAGGGAGAATCAGGCCTCAGCAGCCCTGAAATTTGAGAAAGTTGATCCAATGTTGTAGCTCAGGCCCATCTTTAATTATGGAGGTGGTATGATGATGATATTGAAAATTCCTCTGAATTCAGCAGCACTGTGTATGTTACCAACAGAATAGCTCCACTGGAGGGAGAAATACAATTAGGTCTGGAGGCTCAGAGCAAGGTCCACCATACCTCCCTTGGCACCACCTTAGGGCTGTGGGGAAGGGGCAGTCCTGCCATTCTGAGAATCTTGTAACCCTCAGATACATCTGAGGTGGTTTCTGCATTAGCCCCCCAAAAACCAGGGAATAAGGGGGCTCTGTGTTTAGGCTTGGGAAGGAACCACAGGACTGGTCCTTCAGTGGATCCAATGGTCCAAAACACTTCACAAAGTGCATGAAATGGCAGGGGCCACTATTCCAGTCAATAGGCCAGAAAAGCATTTTCAGCTGAGCTGTATTGCAGCCCTACTGCTTCCCCAAAGATTGAGTGGCCAGTTAGTTCTGGATTCAAAACACATTCCCTTTGTGTGAGAAGGGGAGAATCACACCCGCAGAGCCCAGTCAAATGGGCAGAATTTATGCAGTTTTCCCAGTGTGTTAATAGAGTAAATAATTGCTGATTATAAACAAATAACAATTGTCAATTAGCAAAATTGCTCTGGAAGGGCTTTATAACCCTGCTGGTTGTTAATAACACTCAGGCTGCATATTATCATAGATTGTCTTTGACAGTTTGTGCAGGCAGAAGGAAAAAGCTGTCTGAGGTTTCAGATGGCCTATTGTGCAATTTGTATTGTAGATAAGAAAGAAAAATAAGTATGAAAAAATGTTCATTCATATCCCTTATTCAGTACCATCACCCCTTCTGTGGAAGACCTTGCAGTACCAAAGAGCCAATGGCATTTGTTAAGGAGAGAGATTAACACAGAATACTTCAGTGTGTGGATTATATTGGAACACTGTTTATTCTTTATAAAATTCCAGAGTGAGGGGCTGACACAGTTTTAAGAGTAAAAAATTATAAAATTTACTTCACAATTGGCATGTGCACCACATTTAAATATAGACTGAATTTTTATTCCTAGTTTATAAACCCCTTAACATTTGAGTTTATATGGAAACATGAACTATCTTCGTTGTTCCTGCACTGCTGGATTCTGCTAGACTACTAGGAGATCATGAAAAATGTAATTCATAATACACCTAGGCCTCAGTTAAAAATTAAGTATGTGCTTAATGATCGTGTTTTTCATTAAAGTAACGGAAATATTCACGTTGATTTCAGTCCCCAGTTCAAGGGCCTGATCCAAGGCATATTGAAGTTGTAGAAATATTTACATTGACTTCAATGGGTCTGGATCAGGCTCACTGTGCTCTCCTGAATAGGAATAAACTTAAGTTTTTAAGTGTTTTCCTGAATTGGGGCCCAACATATTATAGAGAGAGGCATATTTGAGATGTTTCAGTTCTCTTCCCCTAGTCCTTAATGAGACTATGCATTGGTCCACAAGGAAATGGAAAATGGTGGAAGGGTCTGTCGATGTGGAGCTTTTTGCAGAATCAAAGTCTAAGTAAAAACTGAGATGGATAGATATGAGTCAAATATATCTTTTACATCTATAAATTAGAAAAAGGGAATTCCATCCTGCTATAATAGACCTTATTTCATGTTTCACAACGGCTATACATTTTACTCATTCTGCTTTGTATAATAGATAATTTGAGATAAAAAGGATTTGCCTTGTACAGTAAATACGTGTTTCTGGCCCAGTGTCCTATTGTCCATGCCTTTTAAGACTATTATCGGAAGAACAGTCACTTAAACAAAATATTGTAAAGTTTTAAAAATTATTCTAATTTTAAATGTGCATTTATAGTTGGAGTAACAAATATATTCAGGTGATATAGTCTAAATGATAAGGACAGAGGATAACAAGTTACTAATATACAAATTGAGACCAAATTAAAGAATAAATTAGAAAAAAATAGAGGAGTGGGAAAAGGAGGAGGATGGGGTAGGGGAGCGAAAAGTGATAGGGAGGTCATGATTAATCAAAAAATGGTTTTAGTTTTATTCCATTTATTATGGGTAAGAAAGTTCCTCATAATTATTTTTCACTTTAATTGTCACAAAGTGACCCTTCAAATGTAAACTCATACCTAAACGGGAACTTGCATAATGGTCCCAAAAAACTGCTGACCACATATCCTCAAACAATCAAAAATTGATGTATGTGCCAAGATAGGTAGGTGAGCCAATACTAGTGTTACTGCTCAGCTTATTACACCTACAGGTTGTGCACACAGCTAGCCTATAGATCCACATGCTCTTATTATGGGCAACTCATCTTCCCTTTCTCCCCCATTGCAATTGTTTCATCCACCCCCTATATCTTTTAGAAGATAAGCCCTTGTCTTTTGCAAATTGTTTGTACAGCACTCAGCATGATGGGGTCCTGACCTAGTTAAGGCATGGAGAAGCTACTGTAATATCAAAACATTGACGGTGGTAGTGATGATGATAGTACTAAAGGAATTTGTCTTACATTAAGACAATGGGAGTGTCATGCTGCATTGCAATTTCCAGATGAGGATGGACTGAAGAAAGTTGTTCTTTTGTTTGTAAAATTGGTCTGTGTGTTTAGTGAACTTATGAAAATATCACATCATTTAGTCTATTTCCAATGTGATTATAAATAGAACCGCACTCTTTTGGTGATGTTTTCACCTACGTGAATTGTGTTTTCCCCTGAGATTTGCTAAATTGGAGCCTGGGTATTGGGCATATCTAATTATTGTGTTCCTAAAATCGTCAGCCCTGTTGTTATCCAGTGTTTTTTCTAAATTAATGCTGCGAGAACAAAGTTATGATATGCTACAATACTTGTTCAGTAAGGTATGTATAATCTAGTAAAGAAATGATTTGTCTAATCCATATTTCCTCAGATTCCAATTTACAGTAAAATCCTTATTTCTTTAAATAATCCTTTCCAGTGAACAAAATCAATGCAACAAAATCAAGGCCCTTCTTATCATTCAAAACCATTTTCTTTTATTTCTTATTAGGACCTCATGCTTTGAACTCACACATTTTTCTTTTAATCCAACTGATACTGATGCTGGGAGTATAAAAATTGAACTCAGTTGTCACTAATGATCAAGCAGTATTTGGGGTACAACACTGATGTTAATTTGCAACAAGACAGACATTACAGTACCTATCAGTTCAGCAGGTTTGAATGTCATGTACATTAACTGCATACTCAGCTATAAATCTTTGAATTTACAGATGTGCATGATAAAAACCATCACCAAGTCAGAGAAATATTACCCCATATGAAAACTATGTTGATCTCACAAGTCGTGCACATATCTGATGCTACCTTGAATTAGGCAATGTCACATGTAGTAGCATGTGACCAGCCTTGCTACAGATATTTAACCCCAAACCTCTGAAAAGTTTTAAGGTTCAATGACATATTAATGAAAGATGAGAAGTTTCCCATTCTTTCCTGTATGTCCACACACAGTGGGGAGAATTCAGATTATGGAGCATGCTTTCCCCATTTCAGATGAGGCTTGTCTTGCTATTCTTTCCATATTCATCTAAATTCCTGCTGTGATCCTGTAATCTGAGCAGGGTTGGACTTGGTCTATACTCAGGTGGAGGCCTCCAGATATAATCAAAATGTTACAAAAATGTTTTTAAATGATTCAACAGGTGATGTTCTTCCCTCTTACAGAACCAGAACCCCAGTATGATGTCATAGGTACAGTGCTTCTGGAGGTATCTAATGGACTGAATATTTGGCTAGGGGCCTGGAACCCTCATATTCCAATCACAACTCGCCACTAACTCTCTGTGTCACAGACCCCATTGTAAAAAAAGGAAGTAATTATTGTACTTACCTATCTCACAGGAGTGTTGAGAGGATTATTTCTGTAATTATTGTTAGTGCTTTGAAAAAGTCAAGTGTTATATACCAGGAGTGCAAAGTATTATTATTTTTATTTATTATTATGATTGTTCCTCCTCTCAGATCCTTAATTTAAATAATGTCAGATGTAAGAAGGATTTTGAACTTCACCCACACAGTGCTGCTCCAGCAGACTGTTATACTCGTTCTAGCTGAATGAACATTTGGTTCTGAGCCAGCAGACCTATAACGATCTCCAAAATTGATTTTTCAACAATTTTTGTTTTTCAGCTGCAACTTTTTGTTTTAACATCTCTGAAAAATTTTTAAATGAATATAGTATTTTCCCCCTAGTTTTGGATCATAGAATCATCTAAACCTTGAATGAATTATAATCAATATTTTGTATATATATATTTAGTACGTATATATAAAATATACATAAATGCATCATTTTTTCTTTGACAGTTGATGAAAGTTGTGAATGAAATGTGTCCGAATATCACGAGAATTTACAACATTGGAAAAAGCCACCAAGGACTAAAGCTGTATGCTGTCGAGATCTCAGACAACCCAGGAGAACACGAAGTTGGTTAGGATTATATTGATTAAATCTATTTCAGAGTGGTTTTATTTTATTTTTTTAATTCCACATGTCTGCAGCAATTATTACTGAAGAAACTTAGGTTCACTGCAGCAATGATTTTGAATGTGTGTGGCAGGAACTTCAGCATTATTTCTAATAGGAGAAGAAAAGATTGTACATAAATAGAAAACATGGGACTGAGATCCAATTAATTAAGGTTAATGGGTTATAGTATTACAGATTTTTAAAAGATAAGAGTGGATTTTAGTGCAATGGAATGTGGTTGGCTTGCAGCCCTCAAGACTGAAGGTCCGTGTTTATCTATAGAATATGTGTGCCACAAGAACAGGCAGCTCAGATTTCCCTCCATTGCCTCACTAATGTGTCTCAGCTGAGTTCCGGGCATAGTGTCTGGTGGTGAGACGGTAGTTCAATCTACAGACCCATTCTGTCTCTCCATTGAGAATTCCAACAGGGATGCTGATGTGATGGTGGGATTGGTATATAGAGGGGAGGAAGCGTTAGCTGACAAAAAAGATGTGGCAATGCACATGACGGGGAGCTGTGCATCACATACTGTATGCATCACAGGGCTGCCTCTCAGGGGAAGAAACTGCACAATGCCATTTACAGTCAAGGTTTAGCTGTACCCATGTGGCATGGTCTAGCTCTGTGATCTGGACTGAGACCCCCAAGTTACATCACATAAGCCACTGAAGGCTTTAACATTGTAATGAATATCAGCTATCACTGACCAGTCAGCTTGGCTGAACTTAGACCAAGGCGAAGGGTTCCATAGCATAGTATGGAACTACTTACCCATTCAGTCCATTTAGCCCTCATGTCCCACAAATGCCCATGTAATAATTATGAGTATGTCTATTTCCCCGGGCAGAATTGAGCATTTAGATGGGAAATTACTGCACACAAATGGTTGCAACCTCAAATATTCCAAGCATATTTATGGAGGCCACTTGAAAAATCTAGCCAATGGTCTTTGTATGCAGTATGTGCACTCCTTCTTAATTCATTAAGTGTCAGCTTAGTTCCATATTTTCTAATCTAATGACATTCTGAAGGATAGAATTATTCCAAACACTACCAATGAGATGCAGATAGAACCCCCTTCTCTCACCATGTGCCTGTGAAGGAAGAATTTAGTCACTAGGTATAATAGTCTGCTGTACATATTGCTTGTTAGTGGTATACATGGTTAAAGGGGAGTTGAATACATCCTGTCAGAACTATGCAGTAAAGGACAACAAATATTGTGGCATTTAATTAAACCTTGCCAAATAAGTATGAATCATTGTTTTAGATGAATGAAAAAGAGTGCCTGAGGTCAGAGACGTATTCTAAAGTCAGCAAGAAAATCTGTATTATGTATCTATCCTTTATTTGTGGAGAGATTTGTCATGTTATCTTTTAAAAGCATAGGTCTTTTTAAATGGTGTTCTATATCAGTGTTTTACTGTAATTGGAAAATACAAAATAATGTAATTTAATTTTGCACCATGTTTTTCAATGGAAAATGTATCCCAAATGCTTTACATGGTTGCTGTAGATATTACCAATACGTAATTAAGTTATGGATAGGAGCAATGGGAAAGAGAAATTAAGTGGTATAGGTAAGTTAGAAAAGATACAGTTTTTCCAGCTGAGATATGTTTATTTTGAGGGCTGACCCAATGCCTGATGAAGCCAGGGGAAAGGCTCCCATTGACTCCAATAGGTGTTGGGTTGGATCCTTGGTTTGCTCTACTAACTACATTCCTGTCCTATTTGTTTTCAACAGGTGAGCCAGAATTTCGCTACATCGCGGGGGCTCATGGTAATGAGGTGCTTGGACGTGAACTAATGCTTTTGTTAATGCAATTTATGTGCCAGGAATATCTGGCTGGGAACCCACGCATTACACACCTCATTGAGGACACCAGAATTCATCTCCTTCCTTCAGTCAACCCAGATGGATATGAGATGGCATATGAAGTGGTAATGTGACTGTCAACATTAATAGCAATTATCTTATTCATAGTAGATTGGTAAAATATGCTCCCATTATCATGATTTTTTTAAATGACAAATTTGGATGTAATCAAAATGAACAAACCCAATAAAGCAACACTCCAAAAGGAAAAGCAGAACCAACTGAGATACCTTATTCAGTAAAAAGTGGAGTGAACAGTATTCCAGATGATCTCAATTGCTGTGAGGGCATGTAGGGAAAGAGGCTGCCTGTAGGATAGCCTAGACACACACCATATAGAGTAGTGTAGTTCAATATGAACACCTTCAGATGCATTTGGAAACCTAATGGTAGTCAGGGCTGTCTATAGTTGACATGTGTGATGTACACCACATGAGAAGCACAGGTAAGCAAACAAGCAGTTGCAATCTACACCAGCTGAGATTTCAGACTGCTCTTTAAGTGCAGCCCAGTGGAGAGTGGATTGCAATCCTTTAATGTGGAAAGAACAAAGGCTTGGAGAATTGTGATATTCACATCCAAATGAAAAAATTGCATGCACCCTGGTCAGGTATAGATGGAAAAAGCTATTAGGGTTACTCAGTAGATGCCAAGAATCCCAAAGGACCCACACTTTGTAAATCTCAGTCTCAACATACAAACACCCCCCCTCCATAAATCTGTCACCTCTACCATATCATCTGGAAACTTTCCTCCATGCCCATTCTTTGTCTTGTTCCAAATAGCTTTTCTTTTTATATTTTTAATTTGAATGGATACTAGATGATTACAACTTTTCTTCTGGTTCTGAACTTATATGACAAACATCAAGGTCAAAACCCATGACAATTCATGAAAGCCAAAAATATGTTTATCAAATTTTGAGTAGTTAAGATGAAATGATATGAGTGAAACTAGTAAAATGAAATTCTTGAGCTAGATGTGCCAGTTAAATATTATGGAATTTAATTTCATTCACTTTGGAGAGGAGTTTATAGCTAATAGTTAATAAATGACAATGATCTTATTTTAGTATAGCATCTTTCATTTCAAAGGATCCCAAAATGCTTTATAACCTTTACTGATTCTCTATAGACTTGTGGATAATTGTGTGTGTATGTGTATCTCTAACACAGTGGGTCAGATCCTTGACCTCTGCTAAGGTTGCTTTGTGCTCTTGGAGTGACACAAAGAAATCTTAAACTGGCCTTAAAAGGGCTACTGAAGATTTCCCAGTATAGTCAACTTTTTATACCACTTTCTCTAGCATAGAGGGAACATGTCAGGACAGGATGAGACTATGATGGAGCACATAGCCTCATCCAATCAAGTCATCCCTGTGCAGCTTCCAGCTACTGTAATTTAGAGCAGTCCATAGTCCACTGCAATTAGAATGCATTCTCCTGCCAGAGAAGTACAGTCACTCTGGGGGAAAAATGCAGTACAGACAACAACACTCCATAGCATTACCAGCCAGAGATTGAAGAATAGAGCAGTTTATCCAGTTGGAACTTCAGCAGAAAGATTAGTCAGACAGAATATAATTCCCAATGCTAGAATTAGACCAAGATAGCAAACACGCATTCTCCAAAACAGTTCATTGGGATCATACGTAGCTACAAACATTTAAGACCTTGAATTTATGTTTTTACAGAAAGATGCATGCAGCTATTCAGTGTAATACAAGCTTGATTGGTGATAACACAGTGAATGATTTGAAAATTTTGTCACAGGGTTCGGAATTAGGAGGCTGGTCCTTAGGAAGATGGACTCAGGATGGCATTGACATCAACAATAATTTCCCTGATTTAAATACCATGCTTTGGGAAGCTGAAGATAGGAAAAGATTTCAGAGAAAAGTCCCAAATCATCATATTCCAATTCCAGAATGGTACCTTTCTGAAAATGCTACAGTAAGTACAAGTAGCCCCAGAGAGAAAGAGAGAGGCAAAAGAAGGGTGCTGTGAACTATGGATGAAACCTCATAAGATATTTGTTGAAAAGCTTTTAAGAACCTATTTCTTATTCAGAAACTTAAATCAAGAAGAGAGATGGTGAGCGATAGACTATTAGTACATATAACAGTTCAGATTAAAATTTATATTCTCCCCCTTGACTTACATTAACTTCATTTTTTAAAAATAATGAGAATTATTGTAATTATATTAATTTTGTAGTATTTGTTTGTATCTCTGGGCCTCTTTTTTGTTTATTTTGGAGAGACTGAGCTTTCCATCATTATAATGAGACATCTCCATAGGTTTGCGAGATTGCAGAGCTCTTTAGAAAGGACAAGACTAGTCATCAGGCATATTTCCCCTAGGTTTCCCACTGAATTTTCCTTTAAAAAACAAAAAAACAAAAATCCCTTAAGAGATCGAACTCCATCTTATAAGCAAAATCATCCCAATGACCTGTGTTAATTGCACGTGTTGGATAATAATGGAAAAACATTAAGTCATTTCTGAATGTCTTTCTTTAACAAAGGCCAATATTTCAAATGGCTGAATGTAGCCATCTTGAGATGAAATGAGAAGGCACTTAACCCCTGTGAACTCTGTGATTTAGAAATATTTTCATACTTAAGCCTCTTCGGTTTGCAAATTCTTTCATTTCCATTGACATGAATGGGAACAGAGGCAGGGCCTTGGCAGCTGCTACAGAGTGCATACACTCTCGCTTCTGAACTGTCTGTTTACCAGTTTGGCATCCCAGCATAAGATTGAGCAATATGAAGGCTGTATTTTATACTGGTTGCCAGTTGCCTCAAGATATACAGCCAGTGACCACAAGGATGCAGGGAAGCCCCTTCCCTTTCTCACTCCCTTTGTGCTAGCTACAGGGAAAAGGATGACACAGGAATTGCAAGGCTCTGTGCTAACAGAGGATCCCCTTGTATTCAGATGATCCTCCCTTTGCCAACTATGCTGGCTTTAGGGTCACTGTGCACCAGTAGCTTAGCATTAAGTGACAAAGGTGCAGCTGAAGATTGAGGCCATAGTTTTTAAGTGATAGAAGCTTTTCAGCTAAATCCTCATATATATCTTTAGTTATAATAGAATATGGACAGAATTAAAGAAGGAACAAAATCAAAAGCTTGACTCTGAACTTCTTTGAACTCCTGAGAGTTTGGGTTCAAATCCCAGGCTCTCATTCTACTTTCTATAGTTCAAGATCCAAAATCCAAATGGCTGTTTTCCAAATTCTAGTGCAGAAGCAGCCAGCTTTTCATGAAAAATAAGTGATTCTGCCAAGAATTTGGCCTGAGATGGTAAAAATTTCATAAGAAAAGGGGGACTTTTCAGCATTTTGCTCCAAAATTGGATGAATTCAACTCATAGGATTTCAGGTCTCTTGAATTAAAATGTGAACCCAAACTCTAGTTCTGATTTGGCTTCAGACTATTTGTTAAACCTAATGCATAATTGAATACCATCTCTTTGGTTACTGTTCAAATAAGTGAGGACTACTGAATTTCACCATCCCTCAATGAAACTGTTGTTTCTTTTCCATCTAGGTGGCAGTTGAGACTCGAGCAGTGATAGCATGGATGGAAAAAAATCCATTTGTACTGGGTGGCAATTTACAAGGAGGAGAACTGGTTGTTGCATATCCATATGATATGGTCAGGTCTACATGGAAAACTCAGGAGCACACACCTACCCCTGATGACCATGTATTTCGGTGGTTGGCATATTCATATGCCTCCACTCACCGACTAATGACAGATGCCAGAAGGAGAGTATGTCATACAGAGGATTTCCAGAAGGAAGATGGGACTATTAATGGGGCCTCATGGCATACAGTTGCAGGAAGTAAGTGTCTGAAGAAACTTTGCCTACGATTCATTGTAGAACAAGTGTGTCAAATGCTATAACACTGTAATTGTATGGTACTTGTCACACAATCAATGGCGGGTGAACACCTACCCTGAGAGAAGAATATACCTTAATGAAATTTGCCATTTTGCGTTTCATAGGATGTCCATGGATTGACAGAGAGCTGTCAAAATTTCCTTGCAAATACCTCATTTACTGATGATGTTTTCCAAAGGTGTGTGTTGTCAGATGCTACCGGTGTGGTGCTCTGTTCTCTCCTTGTTGGTATCGCTCGGCTGCGTGCATCTGCTCGCCCCGTGTGCTGTCCCAGCTCTGCAGATAGCTGATGCAGCAGACCCGACAAGAACCCCCAATGACCACAGACTCTAGTAAGGTGCAAAGTCACGTCTGCTAGGTTTATTGCGATCTCGGACGCAATGGCAGTTCCCTGTAGGTTTCTTAGCCTAATTCAGGGCATACTACGAGAAAGTGCCTCTTGGCAATGGACCCGGCTCAGTGGCGGGACGGACTTTCCACTGCCCCCTCGGCCGGACAAAGACACCACCCCAGGGATGCATTCTTATACACAGGTACAAACAAGTTACACATCACTCCAGACGTATTGAGGTGCAATCCCTCTACACAGCAAGGTACAACCCCTCTACGTAGATTGGTTTGATCAAAACAACTCTATCCATCATTTTACCCTTTTGCCCCTGTCATTGGGATGAGTCAGTCTGTTCCTTGTTATCTGTGTGGAATGTGCAAGTATGTGAATGTTCTGATCTCTAGTGTTCAGTACCTTCTTGTAGCATCAGCCCTTTCCTTGCCAGCTTCTGTGAGCAGATCCTGCCTCTGGCTCACAGCTCCACTTTGCTTTATGTTAGCTAAGTCTTGACCATTACTTTAGTTCAGGCCTTAGGCCTCATACCAGGCCTCTGATACCAATGTTTATGTCTCAGGGCCTCCTCTTACTACAGTGTGCATGTCAGACCTTATTTATTAAACACATTTAAAAGTTGCCTGTCACAGTGAGCTACATCGTGTCATATGGTCCATTCCAAAATTAAAATTGATCCAAAAGAACCAGCCAGACCAAGACAGGAAGGAACTTGCCAACCTTAAGCATGTCACTCCACCATCAAAATATCCCATCACCTTAAAAAAGATGGAGGAAAAGAGGAGTAGCAAATGCCACAATCAAAGGAGTAGCCCCAAAATGATCAATGAAGAAATCAGCGAACAATTCCAGTGGCCCTATGTTGAGAAAGTCCTGGGCTTCAACTTGGTCAGTGCTCATGGAATTTAGGAGCAGATCTACCCCAGTTGGCACTAACTGAAAGGTAGAAACATACAAGAAATGTTGTTCAAGTACTACTGCCCTGTTTTATAAAAGACTTTATATATTGTACTAAAACACTGAATTGCACACATGGGCATTTCAGCAGCCGGAAGAAAAAACAAACTGAATGACTCATGCCCATATCCCTTGCTTCTATCAAATGGATCAAGAGAGAAGTTGCACTAATCAGTGGTTGCGGCCTATGAATCAGTTTTAAGGGAAGATTATGAACCCTTACAATAGTAATTGGCTTCAACCACTATTTGGATGTGCTCTTAAATACCCAATCATATTCTTAGCAGGTTACACTCCACTGATGTTCCAGCCTCCTGCCCAAAATCTTCATTTCTAAAGCAACGAGTTATCTGTAGGGTTAATGTGAGGGCTGTGGATGTCTGTTTGTCATCTCTTAAATGTTGGCATTAAGTATGACAACAATAACAACTGTAAATAGATACAAGTATGTGGTTTTACGTTCCATTTTCTTTATTAGAGCTCTTGGTCTGGCTTGTTATGTACAGCCATTCTCACTGCATAAATAGTTCCAAGTATTGGAAGCTACTTTTATTGCTTTAACATTGGATCAGGCAAAGTTAATTTTGGTTGGCACTGAAGCCAAACAGAAACTTATTGCACTTTAAAATATTTTTTACTATGTTAAAAACAACTGCAGAAATTCAGGGGAAGAGCTGTTGAACTGTCCACATCACAGAAACAGTTCCTGCAGTAAGTGTCCATGCATTATGCAAATTCTGAAAACTTGGAAAGTTGACTGCCTAATTACTGAATTTGACTTTAATTTTCTTAAATGCTGTATAAACCTGATTATGAATCGATACAGTCAGCCTTATATTTGTCGTCTCACTAACAGCTATAGCATTAATTAACTGGCTACAGCATAGATGCTGAGTCGTATATGATTTCTTAGTAACAATTATATGACGAATTTGGTTCACTGAATTTGTTTTGTTCCTATATGATGCTTCACATTATTTTTAATATTCTGTTTTCTGGTGTTCTAATGAAGTCTCTGGGTTTGTTTTGTGGGGAGATTACTAAAATATTTTTTCTAGTTTTCTTCTTTACACCCATAGCACTGGACTGGGATTCAAGAGACCTGGGTTCACATCAAAGCTGTGTCACTTTCCTGCTGGGTGACTTCGGGCAAGTCTGTGTGCCTCAGTTTCCCCATCTGTAAAATGGGAATAAGGATACCTCCTTTGCAAAGTGCTTTGAACTCTGCTGATGAAAAGCACTATATGGGAGTTAGGTATTTAGGTATAAGCTGACAATTACTAAGGAGACTAGTGAAAATGGTTTAAGTTAATCATAAACCAAAAAAAATTAAATTGTTTTTAACAATTAATACCAAAATCCTCATTAAGCAGAGACATGACCCGAGTTGCTACATTCAGCTCCAAACCCAGATCAAAATTGCCTCTGATTTGAGGGTGAGGAGTTACTTGTCTGCTATGTTGACATTAATTCTACCTAGTCACAGATTTTCACCTGGGCTTTTCTCTCAATTATTCCTCTTTTAAGCCCCACAGTTGCAATAGTTATTCATTCTTAAACAGCTGTTCATGTAAGCTCTGTTCCCAAAGTGACATTCTTGAAAATTGCTCAGGGTCTGCTCAACTTACTCTCATGATGTCCAGTGGGCTTCTCCACAGCCCAAAGTAGCTGAATTCAAAGCTGCTCAGCACCCTCCCAGCCCCCAGTCATGCCCTTGGTATGCCCCTACACTGGGTATTGTGAAGGAGCTGGTGTACATAAACCTTGCACTGAGAGAGTTGCCCAGAAGCTGTATAACTCCTTTATACTACCAGTGTCCCTGGAGGTGTAGTAAGCTGACTGTAAACAGCTTTTGCAAATATCAAATGCCTCAGCATTTCTTTGGTATTTAACTACATTATTCCCTGTTGCACACCATGGGCTGCCATGAAAATGATCTTGTCAATCAGTCTAAAAATAACATCCAAGCAACATATGAATCTTATCTTTGATTTCTAATGCTGGATTTGGGCATCAGACAATATATGCAGAGTTCCTCTTGGCAACATTAAGCCAGTATTTGAAGGAGATGTGTGGAAACAGAGCAATTACTATGTAAGACAAAACATTTTACCATAAATTAGCCAGGATGAAATACGATACGTGAAGAGAAAAAATGTTTGTGAGCATTTCTCAAATGGAAAGGAATCAGGCTTCTGCCGAGCAGCATATGCCAGCATCTGAAATTTTAGTCTTTCCCCATCAACAAACATATAAAAAATTAACATTTGTGTTATATAATCCTCCTACTCTGCATCCAGAAGGCACTAAGGGCTCATTAAATACTTGACTGCTGCTGCATAATAATTGGATTGATTGGATCTTTTTTTTTTAATTCTCTTCAATCAGATATACTTGGTGAATGTATTTCCTGCTAATCTTTGCCATTAGGAAAGAAATCAGTTAATGATCATTAATGAGCAATTTTCTTCTTAGTCTTAAAATATTTTTTTAATTATCAATTTGTTTGGATAATGAGAAATTAATCTTCATTCCTTCCTTCCCCCTGCATTCAGCCTGGCTATTGAATTGTGTTATCTGTGTTAGTTTGGAGAATGTTAATAAATGAAATTCCCCAAAGGGAGATTCTTCTGAGAATCAGCAGAGAAATGGGAAAAATGGAAATGGATTGGAAGACTTCATCTACATACAGACTTCCCCAGTGCTCAGGGGAATCTGGGGCTTTAGAGTTTGGCCCATTGTAGAGACTGGAGTTAGCTAGGAAATGTGGACACAGATTGGAGCTTCATCAAAGTTCAGGGGTGATTGGTTAGGACACATCGCTAATGGACATCTTTATTAGGAGACAATGACACTAATTCTGATCTTTTGCAGGAACCTGTATAGGAAACAAAAATGCAGCCCATAGTTCTCTCACAGGGCCAGGCTCTATACATGGAATAGGTTACCCAGTATTTATAGGTGAAAGGACACCAAGCATAACCTGTACGGCCTTAACTCTTCTCTGTTCTCTTATCATATATATGATGTCCTCATATGTACTACTTCTGTAGGAAAATATTTGTACTGTTGACAATCCTGTTTATTGTTAATAACTAAAAACCAAAACCACACTCACTCTGCATATGATCATTTAAGAATAGTATAAATGAGCGTATTGCCCCCACACCAGTGCTCACTGGTATCAAATGACCATCCTTCTTCAATACAGTGTAGCTACTGAATGGTCTACAAGAGTTTTCATAGCTCCAGGGAAAATGCTCTGCTGCTGACCCCTCTGAGTTAAAATCTGCACTATATTAGCAATTGTGTTTCTGTAGAAAATTACAGGAAAAAGATAGCCTTTGAGATAGCTAAGTCCTTCTCCCATTTAGCGCTTTGATGGTGAGGACCATGAGAAGAATTCAGCTCTCAGTATTACTGATGTAGGTGAAGTCACTGGAGTTACTGAGACTTCCAGTTTCAATGAGAGTAGAATTTGGACACCGGACCTTGAACTGTACTTGGGATTGGAATGGCAGCCTACGTAAAAGGTGAAGAATTGGTATTATTTGCTCTTGTCAGTACATTCCACTTAGCAGAAAGGATGCTGCATGCTGGACGGTCTATAGTTTGTAATCTGACCATCTGGATTAGGCCAAGATATGTTGTGTTGCAATGATCCTGTCTGGAGGAGACAAAAGCTTGGAACACTCTAATTGGGGCATCAGAAGGGAAAAACATAGTGAAAACTGACATTTCCGGGAATTGCTACTATATGGGAGTCTAGGCTTAGTTTAAGAGTCCATTAGCATTTAAGAGCCCATAAAGTTTAACACTTCCTGGACAACTGAAGAACATACACCTCAGTAGAAGGTGAGGTCATATTTCCTGCTATTTCCTCCAAGTGTTTCCTCCTTTTCCATCAGCATCACATCCATCTTATCTGGAATAAGCTTAACCCAACTATTATTCATTTAGATCCCAAATTCTGTTAGACCCTGGGACAGCAAGAAGGTGACCCCCACTTTCTACAGCAAAGGGGACTCAGATTAATGCTGGGTGTCATTAGTGCATTGATGACAAGGTAGTCCATACTTTCACACACTCACTCAGCAGTCTCACATATATGTTGAATAAGAGAAGTGATAGGACTGAACCCTGCAGAATACTGCGACCAAGATTCCCATAGTCTTCAAGAGGCTTTCAACAAGGCTTATACTGGGGATGAGTACAGCAGCTACCTCTCTCTCTCTCTCTCTCTCTTTTTTTTTTCCATCTTGGTTTATCATGCACTGAGCTACTCAGTTCCCTGTTTTAAATGGGATAAAATGAAGATGGACCTTCTTCTCTATTGGAAAGTTTTAAAAGTTTGCATCAAGTTTCATGGAGCTATAATGGCTTTGCTTCTTTAGAAGTGCAACTTAGATTTTGTTTCTATTGGCACAGTGTTATGAGAATCAATTAATATATTCATGACATTTTTAAAGCAGCATTTTCCTGCCAGAACAGATGTTCTGCCCTTTGATTAAAGTAATCAGGTCTAGTGCACAAAATAAACAAGAGCAGCATTTTATGGTTCTAAAGCTTTTCTTATTTTATTGCATCAACAGGTATAAATGATTTTAGTTACCTGCACACAAACTGCTTTGAGCTATCCATCTATGTGGGCTGTGACAAATATCCTCATGAAAGCGAGTTACCTGAAGAATGGGAAAATAACCGTGAATCCCTGATTGTTTTTATGGAACAGGTATGAGAGACAATACCTTTCCCAATTAGAATTCACTTTGGAAGGGGCCTGAGTGAAAGTCTTCATTTGAGGTTACTATGGCCTGCTGTGTTTTCCCATAGGTAAGGTTCCAGTCCAATGGACCCATACAGTTTTCAGAGGTACTTACTATAATCTTGCTGTTCCCCCAGGTTGCTCACAAATCACCTTCTACCTGATCCTGCAGAGACAGACGCCAAAGCGTTCAGAACTGTGCTGATTCCTATAGGAGCTCTCAGTGGGTTGCCCTCCACAGCTTTTCAAATCAGCCAATGGGATTCAGACACATATCTTCCATTAGCTTAATTATTTATCTTCCATTGGTTCTCATGCTGCTTTGGAAATCTCAATCACAGCACTTACATTGTATTAAGGGGAGAGTCCAGATTTGGCCTTTAAAATCCAGAATGCTCCTGCTAGAAAGAAACTGAGAAACTTTGTACAAACAGGCATCATTTAAAACACTAGTAAAATCTTAATATGCTTTCTTATCCAAAGATTTCCAGTCCTCCACACGCCCCTTGTGATCTCACAAGGCTAATATGTTTCAGTTCTGTTTAGTAAAACCCTGTCTGGTAGCTAATTCTTTCACTAAAGGTTTCACTTATGATCTGTGTTTTGAATTATGAACATTTTTGGCATTTATCATAGAAACTTTATCCTTCAAAATTACTAGCAGAATTTTTTTAAACATCAGACTATTTTAATTTAAGTGGACAAAATAATGAAGCATGTTAAAATTTTACCAGAGTGCAGTGCTTGATTGCAAACAATCACATGAAAATCCCTTTGACTTGCTACTTTTAGTTGTTTTATCTGGCTCTCTCTTATGTTCATAACTATAGAAGTTCTAAAAAAAAGTAAAGTCAAAAGTGGCTGATGCCTAGAAAGTTAATTTTGTGTTGATAGTGATATTTCAAAACTGTATTATTTGCAAAGAAGATACAAAAAAACCTAACCGATGCTGTTAACATACATATATTTTATATGCTTTGAGAATGTATGCCATCTTACCTACTGCAATACCAAACATGGGGAGAAGACTTTTACATTTTACATTTGAGGAAAAAAATGTTATTTTTAAATTTGGGGATAGATTAATTATATGTTTCATCCGAGATTTCTGGCGGAAGAGAACATAGTCATTAATGATTTGCTTTCTCATTCAGATGTGACTGTTTGATGATTCTATTGTATTTGCTTTTCACTGTTATGTAATATGTATCCATTTATTTGTTCCATTACTAGGTTCATCGGGGCATCAAAGGCATGGTAAGGGATTTATCTGGAAAAGGAATTCCAAATGCCATTATTTCAGTAGAGGGTGTAAACCATGACATTCGCACAGGTAAAAAAAAAAAAGTGCTGCATGCTGAACCATCTGTACCATCTAACCTTCTGGGTTAGGCTAGGATATGGTGCATTGCAGTAGCCGAGCTGAGGAATAAGGGAGGCCTTACTCCCATTGGTGGCCAAGTGAGGGCTGTGTCTATCTAGCCAAAAGTAATTAAAGCACCAGTTCACAATAGCAGAGGGTGCTTCTGTGGTTATTAATCATTAAGGGAACATAAAAGATTTAGAGGCCTGGTTTGAAAAGAGTGAAAAGGTGAATCAGCTGTTGTAGGAAGGGAGGAACCTCATGCTCTTCAGAGGTTTTCCATTCCACCTTGCATGCTTGGTGGAATCTCCACAGCGTTCAGTGCAGCCCAGAGGGAGGGTTATCCATGCAGGATGAATTACACTCACAGAGAATTGCTGGTCCAGGTTTCTATTAAAAAAAGAAAGTTAATAAATGTGTGTGTTCAGTATTTTCACAGTATTGATTAAGCAAATGTGAGCGAGCAAATTCAGAATGCACCCAGGGCTATTCAGAGGAAGTTAGATCAAACAGATGGACTTTCCCAAAGTACTTTTGAACTAGTTTAGTAGTAGTAGTAGGATTGCAGTCGTGCCAATCATAGACCAGTGTCCCTTTATGCTAGGTGGTGTGCTAATACAGCTCAAAGAGATGGTCTCTGCCTTGAGGAGCTTACAGTCTATGATGAGCGACAAACAGATGATGGACACCAGGAAATGATGACACAGTAATGATTAGCATAATAGACAGTGGTCTCAGCACACTAACTGCTTAATAGTTGTCAGGATTTTTGTAGGCATCACAACAGAAGACCATTTTATGGAGGAATTTGAAAGAGGACAATTAGGTGGCTTTGCAGATGTTTATGGGGAGCTTTGCCCAAGTGTGAGGTACACCATGAGAGAAAGCATGTGTGTGTTTGAAAATTTAACAAGTGAGTGAGGAAAACTGGCATCATGGGCAGAGCAAAGGTGAGGGCTGATTTTTGATAGCATATGAGAGATGGTAGGTAGGGTGGGGCTAGCCTTTGTAGAACCTTGTAAGTGAAGTGAATAGTTTGATCTGGTAGATAGCAGAGAATCAGTGGTGGTGGGATGCAAAAGGAGAAGTGATGTGATCAAAGAAACAAGCCAGGAAAATGATCTTTTCAGCAGCATTTTGAACGGATTTAAGTGGGGGCAAGATTTCATTTATCAAGACCAGGGAAGAGGATGTTGCTGTAGTCAAGAAGTCAGATGATGGTGGCTAGATAACAGTTTTAACTGTGTGGCTGTAGAGGAAATGCCAGATCTCAGAGATTATGCAGGAAGATATGGAAAAATGTTGATGTCTTTGATAAGAGAGAGGGCTGAAAAGAAGATAATATTCAGGTTACACACCAGAGTGATAGGGAGGATGATGGTCCACAGTCACTGAAAAAGGGGAGGGAGGCTGGTGGGAAAGTTAAGAGCTCTGTTTTGGACATGTTGAGCTTAATCTGGTGGCTGGAGATCCACAAAGAGACATAAAACAGGCTGAGATTTTAATTTGGACCAGAGTGGAGAGGTAGATCTGTGAGTTGTTTGCATTGAGATGATAGGGAATAGCATTAGCTCTGATGCTGAAAAATATAATTCTTGCAAAGAGCACCTCTAAACCAATATCAGTAAGATTCTATCAATTTCAGAAATACCATATGCAGAGGTGGTAATTTTGAGAACAAATGTAAGGATATGATGGCTATATAGTCAATCAGGGGTGGCTCCAGGCCCCAGCACGCCAAGCGCATGCTTCGGATGGCAAGCCATGGGAGGCGCTCTGCCGGCGCCGCTAGGGTAGCAGGCAGGCTGCCTTCGGCGGCTTGCCGGCAGAGGATCCACTGGTCCCTCGGCTTCAGCAGACCTCCTGCAGGCGTGCCTGCGGAGGGTCCGTGCGTCTTGTGGCTTCGGAGGACCGGCGGACCGTCTGCAGGCAAGCCTGGCGTGCTTAGGGCGACAAAATTCCTAGAGCCGCCCCTGTACTCAAGGGTAGGTTTGGTATTAGAATGAGGGAAAGCAATTGGCAATATGGTATACTGGGTATTTCATTATCTATCCATCATTGAATTTAAGATCTGCTTGTACAGTTATATGAAATAATTAAGCAATGGGAGGCTATGGAATACCAGGAACTCCAGCAGTTTTAGGTAAGCAACCTCAGAGTCTCTGATATCTATTATTTTAGATTAGTTGACTCAATAATAAATCTCAGCAAATTTAGCTCAGTTATGATAAGTTTTATTTCAACTTTACTATGTCTCTGCTGTGAGAGAAAACATTGAATTGCAGATATTTAGTAATGCAGTTATGACTTCCTTATATATTTCAAAATGAGGCCACTGGGAAACAAAAGAGGGAATGAAAATAATCAGTTGTTTTTCCACTGACTTGGAAGGCTGTCATAAACTGTAGGTTGTATTACTCTGGTATATGTTTGCTGGGAACTGAATAAATTCAATGGATGATTAATCCAATCCCTCACTATCCTGGGTTACATTGGACACCACACTGGAGAATAGTGGATGATTTAGAGAAAATGCAAATGTGAGTGCATATGGAGAAGAGTCCCAGATGAATGTATAATAATAGAATTATGGAAGACCCCACAATCTGCTCTGTGAACGCTTATGGACTTGGAGGAAGTTTAGGTGCAGATCTGAATCAGAACTGTCTGGTTCAGGTTCACTGCTAACTATTAATAATAAAAAGAGAAAGTATAATTATTATTCTTTTCCATAATCTGGGAAGTGTAAAAGTTGATACTTTATTTATGGATGGAAACATAGAAGTTCTATCTTGCCTTACATTAAATAAATAAAGGGAATGGGCTGTCATTTGTCTTTGAAACTAGAAATTTTATGGGGTAGCTACTAAGCTAAAATGATAAATAAAACTGCAGAGAAAAAAATTAAATTTTCTCTCTTCTATAACTGTTTAAATTGGGACTATTTTCATTGAAGCAATAGATTTGCACTGAGTCAAAACTGGTTTAAACAAGAATAAAATCTCAGCAACTTTCTTTACCTTTCTAAGTTTTGCTTTAAAATGGATTATAACCATTAAGTTTTTAAAATACCTGCTATTTTCTGACATGTAAATGGAGTCAACTACCCTATTAAGCAGCTAAGAATTATGTCTACAATAAGCTTTCTATTAATATTTACTTCTTCCAGGAAATGTCTCCTCTTCCTTCTATAGTGTAGAAAGAACCTTCTGTTACTTTCACTTAGTGGTACAATATATCTGATGGGAGTGACACTGTGCTGGTAATATTAATAGGCTAATTGAAATGATTGATTTTGTGAGACGAAGAGCTTGAACATTTTGTTCTTGCTGCACATACAGCTATTAATTGGGCAGAGGTGATGACACGGTGTTATGGTTACAGGTGAACTGTGCTCTGTCAGCTGACCCTGGGAAATAAGTTCATTAGTTGGATCAACAAACCCATTTGGACCTCTTTTCATTTTTCAAAGACCATCTAGCAGAGGTTATTGGGTATTCTCTTATTGATATATAAAGTTAAAGAGTTATTTAGGGCCTGATTCCAATGACCTTATTAATGTCAAGTAGCACCTTGCTCCTCTTATTATTCCATTGGCTCCTTGGAGTGGTGTGGTTCACACATCCGCATTATCCAGGGCTGTGCACTCTAGCTCTTAGTGTTAGGTGCACAGTCCTGAGGAAAAAGTGCAGCAGCCCAAGAATAGCTTTGGGAGGCATAACGTGTCAGAGGCCCCTTCCTGAGGTACAGTTCCCTCTCTGCATCCTCTGTGTTCCAGGCCTTTACCAGCAGCAAATTGCAACACTACTTGTGCCAGCTCAGCTGGGTTGACTAGTCTATTGCGGGGGTGGGGGGAGCTAAGACCCTGTCTGTTCCCTATTCAAGGGCAGAGGAGAGAGTAGGTGAGTACACTATGCTTACTTACCTCTGTGTGCCTAGATACAAGGTCTGGTTAGCTCATATAGAGGTGTAAGGATGGCAGGGATATATTTTAATGGACTTGTGGATACCTCTCTTCCCATTCACAATCTCACACCCTCTCTCCTTCCATAAACAATCAGAGAACATTCTTGTAGAAATTCCAGCTAGTCCTGTCATGAAAAGTAACTTTGGTAAACCACTTCATGGATGTTTAGCTGTCTATTAAAACATTTAGCAGCAGGAAATAAGGAAGAAAAGTCAGCACTGCATGTCCAGCTACCTTTCAGCAGACCCCCCTAAAAGCTCCATGGACAAGCTGTGGCCCAAAGACTGCTGTTTTAAGAGCCTCTGATGTATATAAGATCCTAGCCCATAACAGGGACTCAATGTTAAGCACAACCTACACTGCTTTCACTTCTGGAATGGTTGATGATTTCTTTGAAATTAAAATGGAGTGGAATATTTCCCAAGTAAAAAGACCATTTTGTCTGTGGCAACCTGCCACACGTGCAGCAAACAATTAGTGTTTTACTAAACTCAAAGCTTTTGGTTTATGGTGAGCCACATTTTCTGGTTTTGTTTCATATAGTTTCACACCCAACTTTTGAACACCAAATGTCAAAGTGAAACTCAGTCAAAATTGCAGTATTTTTCTCTCCCTCTGTCTTGCACCTATCACCACAGTGCCTAGGTTTTGCATGGTTTTCAAGCAAATCATACATTAACTCAAGTTTGCATGAAACTCTCATAGAAAGCTTTTTTTCAAAGAATCTGATGAAAATTTCAAGGTTTGTTACAACATCCAAAACAAAGAATTTGCATCTAACATTTCTCTCTAATTGTTCAGAGATTTTATTTTAGTGGGTTAACTAATAATACATTAACTTGAAGCACTGCTGACAGTTACCTTGTACTCAACTATTTATGGGCATGCACCATCATTCCTTGGGTAGGCAAATTAACTTCATAGTAGGGCCCTTTGTTGGTAATAAAGCACTGAGATAGATCTTCCCTTGATGTAAATTAGAATAACTCCACTGACTTAATGGAGCTACACCAGTTCACACCAGCTGAAGATCTGGCCCATTATCATTTATTCCTCCTAATTTTTATTTTATTATCTGTCACATTGTTAACAAGATCAAGGTGCCTTCTGGAGTCTATTTACATATATTAATTTGATTATCTTTCTAGTATTGTTGTCATTTTAACTGGAGTACACTAACTCTTTGTTTACCAAATTACCTCTTATTATTCTCTAATCCCCCTGTATTTTTGTTCACATATCTCTACCATCTGTGCAGGAATTTTTGATGTAGTCCATTTAGCCCAGAGAATGAAATCTCTTAGTACCCTGAGATTAAATGATGGGTAACAGGAGCAGACTCTTGGAATGAACTCTACTTGTTTTAAAACAGAAAAGAGCTAAATAGTTTGTATTTAGCTCTATAATTATTTCCTGGTGGTGGTTGAATGTGTAGCTTCTTTTATAGTATTTCTCAAGCTATACTAAAATACATGACAAATGCTTGCCAGAAATGTGTGGCTGCACCAACGGGTAACTGTGTTGTTAGGCACAAGCTTGAACAAAGTGCATTGAATAAACTGCACTACCACTGCAATATCCTACGAGGTACTGTCGTTAAAATTTCCTTTGTTTCCTCTTGCTCCAGAGAAGTAAGTAATTTGCTGATGGCCTATACAGCACCAAAGTACCAGAGGTGGATTACAGTAATGTGGGCCTTGGGCCAGAGCAACTGGGGGCTCCTCCCCGCCCCTTCCCATTTTCCAGGGCCCCACAATTGGCCAGGCCCCTGTCTAATCTGGTCTCCATTGGCCCAGTGTCTAATCTGCCACTGCAAAGTACGGCACCCTTCTGCACCAGCATAGCGGTGCTGGCCAGCATAATGAGCGTGGGGCAGAGTCAGTCTACACTATTCCCCACCCACTTGGTCTGGGAGAAGATATGCTCAATTACTCCTGTGCCTCTGGAACCAAGGTGGATTCTCAGGGCCAGCCCCAAACCAGCTGTAAGTTCCTGTGGTGGACACTACACCAGTACAGGACAGGCACAGTGAAGCAGAGCTCCATCATAATCCCTCCCCACCTGACTCGCCCCCTACTCCCAAGAAGTGCACAGTAGCCAGATAGCAGCAGAGAATATGGCCCAAGTGGCAAATCAAGAAATTTTTGTGGGTTTATTTTAATTCAACAAAATATCAAACTGTTAAGATCAAACTTAGTTTGGCTGATGGTGTTGGGAAACACGTTATTTTAAACCCTTCTCTCCGCCCTGTGTATCTCTCACCTGTCCAGAGAATTCTATTTGGGAAATCAGTACTGTTTTTAATTTACAGTTACAGAAAATTAGGATGGGAAATGAAAACTAATGGATTTTTTATGATGGTAGTTTGTTTTCATCGGCAGCTTCATTTATATTTCCAAGGTAAGGGCTACATAGTCACACATGGGAGCAGCCAGGCCCATGTTACTTTTCCAAATTGTGACTTAACTCAGAATAAGCACATCTTAATTTTTTTTTCTATTTAAAGGACATTAAAAAGGCTCCAAAAAAGAAATGGTGTTTTGCTTAAAACACTTATTGAAGCAGGGCATTGTTAAGCAAATGCTCCATATGCCATGGACCAGATTCCTGGAGCCTGTTCTATTGCTTTGTGTTGCTCTGGTGGCACAAGATAACTAGCAGACCAGGCCACTTGCTTGGTGTAGGGGAATCCTTGGGTGAAACAGCACCAGTGTAGCTAGCCCTACACAGCTCCTCTCATGGTCCCCAGTGTTGGGATGTGGCTGGGGAACAGGACATGACCAGAGCTCCACTACACTCCAGCAATTCTTGAGTGTGCGTGAACTCCCAAGCCTGTTTCAGCTTGTGCCAGGAGCCAAATTGCCACTCAGGTGATTCCCAGAATTGGTGAGAAAGAAGGTTGTAAAGAAGGAATACAGCCACCTTTGGTGCCCCACTTCTTTCTGAGTCTGGTACCAATCACAGCCAAGGAAATGTTAACTAGACATAAGGCTCAAGTCCTATCTGTATAACTTCAGGCCACACTCCTAACATAGACCTTTATAGTAGATAAGTGTCGACAATTCTGTCAAAAGAGCAATGGTCTGAAAATCTTCTTTTCTGATTTCTTTAACAGCGAGTGATGGGGATTACTGGCGTCTCCTGAACCCAGGAGAATATGTGGTCACTGCAAAAGCGGAGGGCTATACCTCTTCCACCAAGAACTGTGCAGTAGGTTATGACATGGGAGCCACTCAGTGCGACTTCACAATCAGCAAAACCAACCTCGCACGCATCAAAGAAATCATGGAGAAATTTGGAAAGCAGCCCATTAGTCTGTCAATCCGACGGCGCAGGCAGAGGGCTAGGCAGAGGCGCCAGCGAAGATAGACTACTTGCTCCATTGTAACATATGGCGTTTACAAGCTCTGCTAAAATCAAAACCAGTTATAGTAGTAAAAGATACGTAGCCAATATTAATATGTTTTTGTCTAATCAAGGAGTTCTAATTAGTATATTTGTATTGAAGAATCTCTTGAGCTTCCAGAACCTTTTCTCCTCTGAGGTTTTAGGGCTACAGTTCTTGTTCCCTGTACACAATCCAGCTAAATGGGCATTGGGTGGGGGGCCTATGCAGGGTGATGGAATGGAATCCTCCCCTCTGCTGTGCCAACATCACAGTGCCACTGGTTTTCAGGTGTTGCTATGCTGTGGGCACCAGATTTGTGCCTTACTGACTAAAGTATCAAAACTGCACAGAAAGGTAGGATGGATTTTCAAGAATAATCCACATCAACTTGCAGGGAGAATAAACTAGAGAAATACAGGACAGCTCCTTAGCTGGTATAAAGCAGCTGCAAAGTTGCTATGTTGATTTACACTAGAGGAGGGCCTGGCCCTACATTTTTCGTTTCCTGTCAAAATTCTAAGAAGAAACATAACATCCCTCGTATACTTGGTAGCAAGAATGCAAGTACAATTCTGCTAATACCATGATTATTACTGTTAGAGCTTTGCCTTACTCAATACAGTCTTATGATTCCTGAAAAAGATGATCACCAACGTATCATTCAGAACTGAAGAAAATAAACTTCAGATAGAAAAATCTTTGGTGAAAATACATGTCTGCTATATTTAATTTATTTCTTCTTGTCAGCAACTAATCTTGTACATGGAGAAAAGACAGACAAATGGTTGCAGAATCAATAATATACACTAAAAGCAATCATCAACCCTTGCATAATAACTAGTTTTAGTCCATCCTATGGAAGCTATACCAGACTTACTTGTTCTGTAAATATCATTAAACAACAATGCTGCCACAGCTGGGTCCCAAGGAAATAGCAGGACTCTCATTAAATTCTGTATTATTGAGACGGTTGCATTATTTATTAAGAGCATGAGTTTCTCTCTTTTATATTACTGAAGTATCCAGGATCAAGGCTTCTTAAATTCCACTCCAAGGTGCATTTAAATTGGGTAAAGTCCCTGGATATTTCAGTTTTCTGGTGCAAATCTTGGTGCACTTTCATTTAAATTTAAAAAAGCAGAGGCTTTCAATAAATTGAACATGAGGTTAGACTAGATGATCACAATGGTCCCTTCTGGCCTTACAATCTATGAATAAATAAAATGAATAATTTAGCCCCCATGTTATTTATTTTGATGTTATATTTTATTTATTTCACCCTCTCCTCATCCCTTTAGTGTTCAATATGCCACAATTTTTTGTAGTGCCAACACCTAATTGCATCAGCAAAGTTGCCAAGGAAGACCTGGAGATTTTTGCAGCTGAGTAGGAGATTTGTGTGCCTGGAGAGAGATGGGCAGAAATTTGGTCAGCAGTGCAATAATTAGTAATGTTGATATTTAAACAGACCTGTAGGTTTCAAAATCAGCACCCCTAGTTAAGATAAATGGGGCAGTTCACGCCACACCTACTTAATGTTTCAGGTTATTAGCAGACTCAAAGCAACATTGAATGGGTTTATACTGGGTTCACCTTTAGAAGGTTATCTTCAAAACCATAAAGATTAGAAAGGTACATCGTTAAAAGTGAAAGCCTAATTCTGGAGCACAATTCTGCTGCAAGGGGTGGATTCCATGGCAAATTCTGAGACCGTGGAACTTCAGAATGTATGTGGTTTGGGGACTGTGGCATCTATAGTTTCCATTTTTTCTTCTCCGGTACTTACTCCTGGTATTGACTTTTGATGCTGGATCTTCAACCAAAACATTTCTTACAGAAGTCTTCCTATGTTACAAGATTAGGAGAACAGAAAGGAGTAGTACAGAATATGAAGGTGCACTTACTTCTCTCAAAATACCCTCCAAAAAGCCTCAGAGGTGAGGAGGTTTTGTCTGGGCCAGCAGGGGAAAGAAACCCTTGGCCCTTTTAAGGATTACACCCCCCCACCCCTCTCTTCCCCATGGACTAGAGGAGAGAAGCTAGGTGGCTGATCGGTTGGACAGCAGGTTGCAGCATAACCTTATTGGCTACTAAAGGGTGCCATTCTGCACTGGGAAGAAACCTCCCTCTCCCTTCCCTTTGAGATTAGAATGGGACTGGATTTTGGGGCCTTCCTGTGGGCATCCTGCTAGTTACTTTTTAGAGCTTGGTAGGAATTTTTCCTTCATTGCCAGATTGGCCTGTGGCCAGTGTGGGCATTTTTCAACTTCCATTCAGCAGCCCAGGGACACTGTGGGTAGGTTAGGGTGTAAAATTCATTTTGTCAGGCGCCTAGTGCACATACTTGTTCAATATGGAGTCTGGTTCCCTGGTAAACCAGAACTGGAAGTGGATTAGGAGATGTCTTCTCCTAAAAAAGCTGGAGAATGGAGTTGGAACTCTTAATGTCTGGTACAATGAGAAGACAACCCCTGTCCCCGCTCCCTTAACCCTAATGAGGTGAGGGGAGGCTGATGGGGTTCCAGCAACAGTGCTAGGAACAGCTTAAGAGTGGGGGAGCTGTTAGCAGCACTCCCTCAGGAGATGGAAATTATGGAAGGAGGGATAACTTGCACTGGGTGAGTTATTTCTGGATAATTCACAGATGTGTTTCTTAACAAAGCTGCAGCCTATTTAAACCATTTTCATGGTGTCCTGTCTTCCTGTGCCACCCAGAACAAATATACATCTGCAGATGTGTATGTGCACAAGTACAGGAGCACGAGTCACCAAAAACTGAAGTTGGAAAGTATAAGGCAGGACTTGTTACTCTGATGCCTATGGAGATAACTAATAGTGCCTCCCTGTAACAGGGAGCCCATTGTGCTCCAGCCTATCCATCCCCTTGGCCCTGCTCCTCACAGACATTCCACACTGGTGCAGCTCCCATCCACATAGCATTCATTGGGTTGCTAGAGTAGAATGCAATCTGCACTGCATTAAAATGGACACAGCCCTACAGTTTTTTTTGTTGGTAGAAATGACTCCATTTTATTAGTTTCCTTTTCAACATTTACACAAATAAGGACTTTGCTCAAGCTCTACTTGACATTTAAAAAAAACAAATAGCCCATTCCAAATAACACATTCAGCTGCCTAACTGAAGCAAAAGATTAAAACAGAAACACCAGCCTTCAGCCATCTCCTCTTTCTCCAAATCCTGGCAGGTATAAAATAGAAATGTGCTGTCTTTTCTTTGCATTTCCATGTACTAACGGAAGTTACAAAAGCACTCACATCCATTCTTAGTCTCCTGTAGTGATGCATGTCTCACCACTGCAGCGCCTCCCTTCCAGCCTCCAGAGCAAACTCTGCAGGCCGGTGTCCCTCCTGCCACTTGGCCCCCGTATCCCTCCCAGGACCGGTGCCCTATTATCTTTGGAGTGCTGCCCCCTGGCAATATCCCCACAGTCTTAGGGTCTCCCCACCCAGGGGAACCTCCAACCCTCTATCCCCACCTTACCTCAGTAATGGGCTACTGCCAGTCACCATCTAGCCCCCACTCACTGGGGCAGACTGCAACATAAAAGCCACTCATCATAGGCAAGGGTTTTTTTGGACCTGCTGCCTTTGCCTACCCAGGGGCTGTCCTCTGCAACCCCCAGCACACATTGGCTTTTCAGGCTGGAGCCTCCTCAGATCCTCTGCCTTTCCCCAACCCTGCTCCACTCAGGTCCCTGAAGTAGGTAGGTCAGTCCATCTCCCTCTACAGCTAGAGAGAAACTGCTATGCTCCTGGCTCAAAGCCTTTTTGTAGTGGCTGCCTGTGGTCTGTGTGGGGCATAGCTCCCAGCTCTGCCTACTTTCCCAATCAGCCTGGGAGCTGCTTGCCCCAGCCATAGTCCTCTGCTGGGCTGCTCTAAGCCCCTGAGGGCAGGAGCAGGTGACCACCCCGCTACATCTCCTTACATATCAGAATCATTGTCACCCTAAGAGTATGTGCATATTTGTGTCATTTTACCTAATTCAATCCAAGTTAGTAACAATTCACATTTCTAAGTGCATTACTGTAATAATCCTTGTTATATAAAATTGTACAGACAGATGTCAGCCTGTGTGAAGCAGCTTGGCATATCTGAAGCTGACAGAGCTGCATCTTTTTACACCAGTTGAGGAACTGGCCCTTCTATTTGAATCTTTACAGAAGCAGAGTTGTTCATCCTTAGTCTGGTATCAATCAGTTGGCAGCAGAAGGGTGAGATATCAGTATTTTAATATCTAATCTATTAGAAGGTTGGGCAGTGGGTGTGTAAATCAATTTTAAAATGAAGCCAAGGAATATAAATTATGTGCTCACTTATACTAATGGATTTCTCCATCTCTAAATAAAGTCAGTTCAAAGACTCCTATCGGTTTACATGCGTGTTGCCTCAGACCCTAATAAAATATTGTGTTTTATAGTTCTTACACCTCAGCAAATTACGTTAAAGATGCTGTGGAATCTTTATCCTAGGATCTTCCAAGTTTTGTGTGTTTAAGTCACAGCCATAACCATATTCTAATGTACTTTCTCTATGTAATTTCCTTTTAAAGGGCCATTTAACTTGAAATGACATTGTTTTATTTCACTTTGACATTGTAACATGGTTTCTGAGTGGTGAAATTGTGCCTGAAGGCAGTGAAGCCATCACATTTAATGAATTCTTTTGACTGTGCAGATGAGACTCAGAAACTCTAAATCAATTTGCCCATGCTGTTCATATACTTTCTATCAACTGGACACTGATAGGAGCTTTTCTCCTTCTTCCATAAAGTCTAGAAAGACTCAGTATTGACTTGAGTATTGTTTGGCATCACATTTCAACCCAATACAATTGAAAATGGCCATATTTTTCACTATTAAGTCTTTAATGTATAGCATTTATACTTATTACTTTTATTCTCCTAATTTATACTTCACAAGCATTGTGACAAGTTTCAGAGTAGCAGCCATGTTAGTCTGTGTCTGTAAAAAGATCAGGAGAACTTGTGGCACCTTAGAGACTAACAAATATATTATATGTCTGTGTATATGTATACTCTTCTTATATGTTCCATTCTAAGCATCAGATGAAGTGGGCTGTAGCCCACGAAAGCTTATGCTCAAATAAATTTGTTAGTCTCTAAGGTGCCACAAGTACTCCTGTTCTTTTTTCATAAGCATTGAAGCACGGTATAAAGCCTAATGCAGAATGATGATGAAAATTAAACAGGGGGAATAAATCAATGTTTTTTTAAGCTACTGTAAATGTTTTGGGGGTAAAATTATCAAAAGTGTCTGATTCAGGAGCCTGAGTCCCATCTTCAAAAGGGACTCAGGCACTTAGGAGTCTAAGTCCTATTGCCTTTCAATAAGACTTAGGAACCTAAGGGCCAGATTTTTCAAGATGTTTAGGCACCAAAAGATGCAGATAGGCACCTAATGAGCTTTTCAAAAATGCCTAGGCACCTAACTCCCACTGAGAGCCCATGCAAAATGACTATATGTGGGATATAAACCGATCATGAACAAAGATCTTGTTCTTAAAAACTGCCCCTTGCTCTGAAAATTCCATTTCCTTTTCAGATTTGTATTTTGTTTTCCCAAGTACTAATGCTGTTGTTCAGAGAAAGCAGTTGGGTGACATTTACCTCTTTTTTAATATGCTGTAATGTCAGGCACTGGATATTTTAATAAGTTATTATTTTTTAATCTCACTGGCTTTACAGCAGCTGTTTTGTAAAGCTCAATGTGCCAATTATGTCAACATCAAATTCATTCTTATCAACTCAGAATTATCCTAATATCAACAGAATACAGTATTTTCAGTATTCAGAGCAAACCATCATTTAAGGATCTTACAAAAATGAGTCAGCCTTATTGCTAGTGAGTATGAATATGAAAAATGGAATTAAATTTTCATACCCTAGATGTGACAGTATTTCAATAGCTCAGTTAATGAGGATCAATGATAGTCATAATCTCACTTGAATAGACCATAGTGTTTTAAATTCAAGATTTATTCCTTACCTCAGGAGATCTGGATCAGATCACATAGATTTAGTTTTTATTACATATCATGTGTTTAAATAATTACATTCTTGTTTAGCATGAAGGGTGAGACCTTTAACTCACTGGAGAATGAAACTAATGTTTTGTTCATCCTCCAGGGACCTGATCCACCTCTCAGTGAAGTCAATAAAAGTTGTTCTACTGATTACAATGAAAGTTGGATCAGGCCGCAAAACCATTTTGTGCAGTGCAAGCAAAACTTGTAAATTGAAGATACTTCCAGTATAATCAACTGGATTGAAAAACTTGAATATTATTCTTGTGGACACTACTTTTAAGAACCCATCCATTTTTATCTGAAGCTGCTAAGCATTGAGAAAGGATCATCAGCGATGCTATATTCTGCCATTTCTGTGTGGTAACTATTTAAAGCTCTTGGTTCTTCCAAAACTGAGTTGAAAGTTTCATAAGACTTTCTGAAAGAGTTTCTGCCTTTCCTCTTTCCTTTCAAGCTAGAACCAGGATGTGCAGATGTACTCAAAAATGGAATAAATTAATAAATAAATAAAAGGTCAGAGAGCTAGAGAAGTTAGTCAAGTTTTTGAGGGAAACCCGAGAGAGGTTTTTTTGTTTGTGTTTCTATGACCAGTTTGCTTATTATTTTATTAAAATGACTTTGTCCATCCCTGGAATTTACTACAAGAGATTCTTTCTCTCCCCCCAGCTGCTCTGTGCAGATGGGCATAAGCCAAACAGAAGTGGATTTGGTATGTTCCAGCAGTGCGGGGGTGAGGAAAGGGAAAGAGAGAAAGGACATTGAAAAGATAACCAATAATTGTTGAACGGAACCCACCACTAATATTCAGCAGGAGACAGAGTTGCAGTTAAAGATGCAGGGTCAGACTGGATGATCAGCATGATCCCTTAAAAATAAGAATCTATGTTTAATAGGCTTGAGGAAAACAGGATGCTAATGTTAGGTATAATTTTTCTTTCTCCTTTTCCGTACCTCATCTTACCGCTCTACTGTGGAACAGATCACAGCTTAGACTTTTCAGGTTTGTGAAATATTGTCTGTACATGTTAATCAGAGTTAAACTTCTGATAGAAGAGTGACACCATCTCTGAAGCAAACATTTACTTAATGTATCCACTTGTACATATAACAGATTACTTATAATATGTGAATATTGTCAATCAAAATCTTGTTTACAGACTTGACTTTTGAGGAAGGCAGGGGTCTTCAGGTTTTAGTACTTTTTAAAATCACAAGTTCAAATGCAAAATATGTGTGCTCACATAAGTACATCCCCCTAGGGCTCTTCTTTGGCCAGATTTACCCTCACTGTCAGTGGAATGGTGTGCAGACCCTCTTTAGGGCAGCTTAAAGTTGGGAGACAAGTGATGATCCCACAGTTTTCTTCAACGTCCTCCTGAGATTGTGCAACAACCATGCAATTTGCACAGCCTACAGCAAATTCTAGTCCTCTTCTCCTATGAGGTGAAGGATCCTACGGGCTAAATCCAACAAAACCAGCCAAGTCTCTGGAACATGGTTTCTACAGCAGATCCTTCTCATCCTCGTGTTGCTCCACTGCTGAATCCTGCAATCTGGATCCCATCCCTCCTATTGAATTCCCATTGTTTCCACGTTCAGACAGCAACTCTGGGTGTGTGCTTCATTTCTCCAGATAATTTGGTACTAGTGGTTTTTAGAACAATTTTGGTAAAAGTCCTGAAAATTAGCTCAATGAACTGGCAAATTCCATGAACTTTATCAAATCTGTCCAGAGAGACCACCATTTCAATGGGCATTATGTGGATTTTACTAGGAATATCTGCATTAACAGTTCCCATGTCACACAAAATTTCAAGTGAGATCTATCATGAGTTGCATTAACCATGAGCTGTTAGCTCTTGATATAAAAAATATTCCATTGTATAAAAAGAATTATGTTAAGATAACACATGATGGTTTCACTATAAATCTCATTCTCTGCTGTAGATAGACTTCAGATATATATGTGACTAACATAAGTCTCAAAATTCTCAGGTTAATTTTTCAGTCTGATTTTCCTACTTACACGGCTAATTCAAATCCACAGCCACATCTCATAAAGTAGCCACACTGGTGCCTAGAGAAATTGCATCATCTCAAGTTTGGCATCCAAAAATTGAGGGATAGGGAGTCAGTGGCCACTTTTGATCGTTTGCCTGTAGTTGTATAATCCATCTAGCTCTTAGTCTAATAGCAAATCTTTTTTGCTTTATTGTTGGGAATTTCTGAAATACTTTGCTGAACTGATAAATAGCCTTGAGAAGTTATTTAGGCTCCAGGCTTGACTTTGAAATTTTGCAGTAAGATTTCATTACAAAATACTGGTTAATATTTTGTGCCCTCTAAACATGTCCACAAGTAGTTTAATGAGTGTGAGTCGCTCTACATTTCAACCTCAATAACCCCAGCACTATCAGCTTTAAATGAAGTGCCGAACACATGCAGTTTAGAGCAAATCCAGCATAATAAAGTCAGTTTCTGGGTAATGAAAAGCATTCTTACAAATTAAATGATTAATTCCTATTTTGGCTTCAAGAACAATCTATCATTCCTTAAAGCAATGAGACATTCCAGAGAGTACATTTCATCTGTATATGTCACAGGTGTATTATGAATCATTTGGCTATGGGATAATTCTCTATTAACATATTGCAAATCAAACTTAATAGGCACTTGGAAATGTACTGAATTTCAGCTGGCCCAGTTGCTTGGTGGCTATTAGCTTTGCAGCCTGGGATAGCTAGCTAAAAGCAGGCTCTCACATATTGAAGCAGCAGGTGCTCGGATTATTACTTCATTTACTTGATGCATACCACTAGCTGCTGTTTGAGAAAAATATTATGGGCCAAATCCTCAGCTGATATAAATCAGTGTGATTCGGTTGAAAGCTGGCCCTCTCATTTTCTGAAAGGAAACTGTCAGCTTCCTTAGGTGCAGTGCTTGTGCTGTGAGGCTGATGAATGCAGGAAGAAAAGAAATTATCTGAAGCAGAGAAAAACTGAAGCATGGTAATGTGGATTCTAATCAAAAGCTTATACACACCATTTTGTGCTGCAAAGTCTCTCCAGAATATGCTTGCTCATGAGTTTTCAAAGATTCTGCCTTTGATGCTTTAAGCAGGATGCAATATTCTTCCTCCATTTATAGGGAAAGTTGCTCTATCCAGACTATATTTCTTAGAGGAAAGTTATCAAAGATGATTGACCAAAGAGAACATATTTGAATACACATCATGGATTTATATCTCAAAAGACTTAATGCATTTAAAAATTACATTTCTGAAGAGCTAGAATGAATTCCTAATAAAAATTGACCAACAGTAATTACATTTTGAGGAGTAATTACATTTTGAGGTTGTAAACTAGCATAGTAAAAAAAAAAGTTGGGGGGGGGGGAGGAATCCTGCCAACTCAATCTACAGAAGTTATATCTTGGATCAGCTGTTGCTTTGTGTCATTTTCTTTCCTTGGTGGAAATAAAGCCACCCCCTAAAGGAGAGACTCCTACAAAGTGACATTTTAGCAATGTATACCAAGGGATTCTGTCACGGTTGGGTTTGAGTACCAGGCAAACAGAACACATTCCTAGTCTTCACATTGGGATTTTAAATATTTTTTTGTCACTTGGCATCAGTAAGATGACCAACCTCCAGGCCAGGTCAAATGTTTCTTGATATTATAGCACTAATTTAAAAAAGCGGAAGCCTGTTTTCATGTGCAAAAATGTACAATCAGTTGGGCACCTGCATTTGTCCATGTCGTTGCCAAAATTTCACATGTAAAAAGCTAATAGTGGGGTTATTTAGACCTTGTGTCCAGTGAACCAATGCATGCAAACAACCACAGCAAATGAGCTCTTCGGAAGCAACAGCTCTGTTAAAGAGAACTCATTTTTTATGAGTGTCTCTTCCTACATGCAGTATAGAGAGGCAATCTGGAAAAGCACTAACAAAGGTGCAAATCAGGAGTAATTTCACTATCCTCAACTGAGTCTCAAAGCAGGGTCTCATTAAGGCAGCTGAATGCTGTTCTGGAGAACTGGTTTCTGTCCCTTTCACAGCGTTCTTGTGTGCTGCCAGGCAAGTCACTTAAACGAACCTTTTCACAGGGCTTCACTAATTGTGTGTTTCTCGTTGTCTGAGTATCCAGCTTTAAACCTTGGAGTCTGCTTTGCAGAAGTGCTGGGCACCCATAGCTGCAACTGAAGTCAGTGGGAGCTGGGTTTGAACATATTAAGTGTTACATAATGCTAAGTACTCTTAAATAAATAAATCAATCAGGTCCTAGGCATCTCAAATTAGGCAACAAAAATTAGTGGATACTTGTGACCTTAATCTCTCTGTGCATCACTTCCTTCTGTAAAATGGGGATAATAGCACCTCCTCAACTCCCACGGATGTTGTAAAAATAAATGTACTAATGTTTGTGATCACTTGGATACTGTAGTCGTGAACAAGGTTTGAATAATGTGCAGTAAACAAGGCTTGAAGTCACATAATGAACAAAATATTGGAGGAGAAAACAAAGTATTGAATAGTTGCTCACTAAGCGAGCAATGTCTGGTCAGTTCACAAAGTTTAAAATAGTTGCAGTAGGTAGCATTCTCCATAAAAGGTTTACATGACCTGAAGTTGAAAGAAAGAGTGACGTGCCTCATTTCCTTTGAAACTGTTAGTGGTAGAAACATTCTGTACTTTCCTGTAGCCTAATAGAGAAGACTAAGTAAGAAATGTGTAGAGTGTGCTTCTGATCTCACTCACCAAAGAGTCTCACTTGTATAGCTCCATTGACTTACTCCTAACTTACATTAGTGCTAGTGAAATCAGAATAAAGTCCATGAAATGTGCTTCCTGGGTAACTGCTCATTAGGGTATCTCGCCATTTGTAGCAAAAAACAACCAACCAATCCCAACAAGAATATTTCTTCTATATTTGGATGAGATGCAGACATCTTACATGCTCCTGTCAAGTTATGTTACCTCCTTGGGTTGTTGAAGTATATAAGAAATCAATGTTCACAAAAGCCCCCATGGATAGGAAAATGCCTACAAAATTTGGAAAAGGGTACCAAAAACTACTCTACATCAGATGTGAGGAAGCAATATCATATTGACAAATAACATTCTGTAGTTGCTTTCAGCCAAGTCATAAAGCCCGTGGTCTTATTCTGGTATTTTGACAACTAACCAAACACAAGTAGTAGAGATGCTCACACATGCATACACCTATGTGCACATGCTCATGCTCTCTCACACACACTTACACTCACTCTCTCTCTCTCTCTCACACGCACATACGTTGAAACCCAAGAAGGGAAAGCATATTTGAAAAGCCTCAAACAAGGTTATGATATACATAGCTTTGTAGAATTATCTTGGAATGAAACCACTGTATTTTTTTCTTAGAGTAAGCAGACTCAACCATTAAAGCAATCATTTGGTTGGTGCTGAAAGCTCTTGAAATGTCTGGAGAATGATGATAATCATTTTCTTGATGGAATTTGGTAACTACAGAATTTCTAGACTTGGCATTACCAGATAGATAGTGTTCGTAAGTGAGCATGGTACCATAAAAATAATTAATATAGGAACTGGCCAAAATACGAACATCTCAGAAAGCTTTAAAACAATTTTCTGATTACATTTAGATGGATTTTCATAATTTTACTTACGATCTTTTTAAAAAAAATAATTCTAGCCTTGTAGAATGCAATACATTTTCGGTAAATTGCAGGTACACTCTGAAAGATTTGGGCACTACTCCTTTCAAACATGAGGGCTCTTGGTTCTTTACTGCACCCCAAAAAACCCACCTATACTTATAGAATATTAAGGTTGAAAGTTAGAGCACTCAAAATGTAGTCAATTCCAGAATTATGTGCAACCTTAACTCAGTCCCCTTGTGCACACACACAATGACACAATCTTTAGTTACATGATCACTTACTATTTTTAACAGGACCCCTGCTTCATTCATCAAATCAGTGCTTACTCAATCTCTCTCTATTTCCCTTAGTCAGTGCATAACCCCAGACTATATTTAATATATAACACCCAAACTCTGAACTGAATAAAAAAAAGTCCCTGTGATTGTTTCTATGGCTTTTTCACCATAGGATGTGAATATTTGATAAACGCTGCTGAATTTATCTTTAAAACATGGCTTGAAGATTAGGTGGTATTATAGTCCCCATTTTACAGCTGGGAACTGAGGCAAAGAGAGATTAAGGCCAGAATTGTCAAGTGTCAACTAATTTTGGGTGCTCAACTTGAGAGATACTTGGGATCTGATTTTTATAGTGTTATATGGTTAAAGCACAGTTTTATTCCTTTAGCTCAAGTGATGAGGATCACTGTTCTGGCAGTGAAAGACAAGGGTTCAAGGACTTCTGAAGGGTCTTTACAGTTGTATATGATATACCCCCCCCTTTTCTTTTAATTCACTGAAGGGAGAGACTTCAAAGTGACCTGGCTGGAGGGCTAAGTCACAGGAAGAGGCAGACCACCACAAGCCGGGAATGACCATTGACAGGAAGTACCTGCTGGGGGTAGAGTTGCTAAACCAGATCCAGCCATAAGGAGGAGCTAGTGGTGAGTCATACTTGTGCAGTGTGAAAACCTCTTGAATAAAGATCTTAGCCTTAAAACCATTGAAATCTGACAATTACACTGTGAATTACACAGTTGTTGTTGCACATTTTGGTCTTATGGCATACCTTTCATACACACAGGCAGGCATGACAGTTGAGAAGGTGTGAAGGCTGGTCACATGGAAAGGAATATACTTCACCCCCTTAAAATACTATAGTTCATTACTCCACCTCAGACCAACAGCTTCCAGTGCTTCCCCAGAGCCATGCCCTTATATGGGTTCTTTACTACATGCATAATGTAGCCTTGCATTAAGATGTAACTTGACAAGTGATGACTGCAAACACTGTGAGTGGAAGGACTTGGTAATAGCAAAAAGATCATGAGATTCCTTTGGCAATAGATGCATCTAAAAGCCCTGTTGTGTTGGGGTGTATAGGCTATACAAGGAATGGATACTAAAGGGTTAAAAAAAGGAGCAATCAGGCCACAGCAGCATTGATGAAAGGATGCAGATTAAATCCAGCCAGAATAGTATGGCTGCCAATGAGACCAAGCGCTACAACACAGGGCATCCACGTGGTCAGGCCAGAATAAGGCACCCAGAGAAACCAGTTCTCTGCCAGTAGACGTCAGATAAAATTCCAGGAAGGAGGTTCCTATAAGGCCCTGAGATAGGAAGCAGCCTATGAAAACAGTAAGAGTTTGAAACACACAATTCCCCCCTGGGCTAGGACCAGAGAAGAGGGTGGGCCTGGTTCCCCCTCCCACTCCTGCATAGATGGGGATAGAGACTGCTAAGAACACTAACTAGAGGCGGAAACAATAATAGGAATATTGGACTTCACCTTTGTGTTCCTGCTTTAACCTACTTTATTACAGAGGGTGCCCTCTGGCATTTGAATCCATTTCTACCCTCTTAAAGAAAGAAGGGAAGAACCTGTTAAGGGGGAAACACTGGAAAAGAGGTTAGGAAAGGGCTGGAGATGAAGGACCTAACTCCTGGGACTATTGATTGAAGGTTCACTAAAGGGCCTGGAAGAACTTTAGTTGCGACCAGAGTCCTTTCAGTCCCAGAAGGGAAGAGACACAAATAACCCAGCCACAGGGCTGGAGTTACTGATGAAGACTGGATATAGGTTCCATCCCTGAATGAGCTAAGGGAAACTGAGGTAAGGACCAGCACAGTTCTGTCGAAGGCTGCCAGCAGATGCTACAAGGCCAAGATCCCGCCGTTAAATCCATTAACTAAGATTGTTCTTTGAATGAAAGCTGAATTCAGACAAGACTGGTGTGAGACATATATTTTTTTAAGAACTCGATTTTTGTTTCTTTAGAAAAGGCCAACTCGGTATCTCAGTTTATTGAGTAGGTTTACGATAAGACACTTGCTACACCTGAGGTCTCTGTAACAGACACACTCATTCTAAAATATTTATAAACCTGTTCTAGTCCTTTAAAAGATATGGTGGGTTTTTAATGTAGGGCATTGGAGCCGACAGACTCACTTGTCTTCATTAGAGTGATAGGAAGGTCTCTTGTGTCCTGTGTGTGTTGACTAGTTGCTATATATTTCTTGCCATAGCAGCGGAAGATATTTTCAAATGACAAAAATCCCCAAAGGACAGAGAGAGAGAGAGAGCATGCGAAGGTAAGTTTTATTCTACAGCAATAACTGCAAGTAGGCTGCACCTATTACCAACTTGTTAAAACTGCTAGACATCATTGTAAATAGGATATCTGGTGACTCACAAAACAACCCACATGTTCTGACCAGCTGTGGCCCCATTTAAGCTCAATTTTACTGCAAATTAGATTTGAAAAAGGTCAGTTCACTGCCATTCCACCTACATTTATGTATATTTGTAAGAAACTGGCTTAAACTAAAACCACTGAATACTGTTTGGCAAGGTTAGGTTTCAGATCTTGGTCTGAGTTTCATTATTAGCCCTTTGCTCTTACACATGCTGAACACCATGTTGGTGCACCCCTGAATTTTGGTGGGTGTTCACAATTTGGATGCTAATATGAATTTTTCATCTCAGGCTCTGGGTACATGTATACTCTCCTCTTTCATCTCTGATTCAAGATCCAGGTTCACAGAATTTAAGATATGTACATACAAAAGGGGCAAAAAGTCTAGGAAAGCAGAGCATCTAGCCCAGAGATGTTCAGTAAGACTTCACAACATCAAAACTTAAGTTAGATTACTTTAGGTATAAAAGTTAAACCCAATTGAAAGCAGGTTTAAGAACATAAGAACATATGTCCTTATGTGGGTGTGAAATTTTTTGATTAATCTCTTTGCTTTCTCTGAGCCAACATGGGACTAGATTGTGACTTGAATTACATACTGGCAAGAGAGAGCAATAGTTCTGGATCTCACACCCCATGTTCAGGTGTATAGGAGTTATCGGGGCTACCTGCCTGCTTATTTCTTTCCCAGAGCAAGAGGACAGGGGTGAATAGAAAAGGGAGTGAAATGAGCAAAACATTGGATCTGTTCTCCCACTTGCTGGCCAGAGTAGTTAAACCAACACTGCATATACACCCAGCAGTAAATTACCACTCCCCAGGGGATGGCTGGAGTGGAAGGTATGTCAGTGAGTGACAAGCCCTCCATGCAGCTACTGCTGTAAAGTGGTTTGTGCTTACTTGGGCCCCACATAAAAACTCCAGAATTCATCTCTCAAAAAAAAAAATCTCAGATGCCACGTGAGTGGTTTTAAGAAGAAATCCTGAAAAAAAGATCAAGAGTAAAGAAGGAAGAGCAGTATAGAACCCAGCATTTCAAGATACGAAGTAAGACAGTAGTATGGCTGTGTGGGCATGCTGTATACACTTCGTGTGTTTTCTTTTGACAGACGGAAGCAATTATGGACACGCAGCCCCCAGGGAGCAGCAACATTGTATTGCTGCCAATTGTTTGACATTAAAGAAACCCAAAATTCGACAAATGTAGACTTGTTAGAGTAACAATCAGAGCACAGTGTAGGAGTCTGTAGTATTCCTGGGTATTTGTCTTTTACTTTATTCCACTGAGGCTAGGCTGCTCCCTAACACATGGCTGGTAATGCGAAACAGTGGTTTCAAAACCACCCAAAACGACTGGAAAAATACAACATGTGGAAAGCTCTTGTTTTGTGTGTCCAACCTGTTGTACTGAAATATAGTTTTGTACTGGCCTTGATTCTATTGGAGGGCTATTCAGAAAGAGATCAGGGTTTGGGGAGGAAATGAGAACTGTCCAGGTATTAGCACGTAGTTGTTTAAGACAATATTAACAGTGGTGCCAACTCTTGCAATTTCATTGGGAGTCCTACTATATTTGGTGTTTTTTCGTAATGACCCAGCCCAAGAGGCAAGTGATTGCATGAGAATTTCAGCTTCTGTTGTTTTTTTCTTTTTTAATCGGTATATCATAGTTGCTGAGGAAAGGCTAAAAACATGTCTCCTATAGGCCCAGAAGCCAGAACCAAATAAAAAGCAACTTAAAATAATCTTCGGATTTTTTTTAAAGCCAATGTCGTGACTTTTGAGGCACCTGACTCGTGATGTTTGAACATCTGGGGCTGACAATATCGATCACTATCTTTTTTTTTTGAACCAAGATTTGATGATAGTTGTGTGTTTCTGGATGAGGTATGATTCTGATTAACAATGAAGTAGCAATCCAAATGTGTTGCTGCACTCCATGGTAACATTTTGATACCTCCGTATATGCGCTATAATCTATGTAACTAACATGAACTATGTGCAGATAGACCCAGGCTCAGAAGCATTGCTCCGAACACCACCGTGTTTTGGAGGAGTGAGGCTTTTTTGTGGTGGTTCTTGTGGTGTTGCTGCAAGCAGGAGTAAGGAGTACAGAGAAGCACATGTGGTTCCAACAGAGGCAGGTGTCAATAATAATGTGGAAGTGGCACGGATAGCCAGCACTGCTTCTGGGTGCAGTAAGGCTTTGCGTGCTGTTATACTATACCAATTATTTGCTGTACTGGCAAACACTGCTTAGCGGCACATACAGAAGTACCTCTTGTCATTTTATAAATCAAAAGAAATCAACATTAACCCTTTAAGTGCCTACAGAATAGGTTCTGGAGCAGGACAGACTTTCTGGTTTGGGCTCACCTCTAGAAGTGTTTCATTCTACTTTTTTCATACGTAACCAATTTTTGCAGTGTGAGTGTAAAATCATAGAACATTTGTTCTGCTCTTTTCCTCCCCCAGCCACCCCATCCTTTAGAAATTAGTGCGCTATAAAGGGAATATTGTGGAAGTCTGTTTCACTGACTTGCTTGGAGTGAGCATTCAACCACAGAGATCAAAACTTATTTTGCAAAAGACACCTCCCACTGGTGGGGTTGATGGTTTAGTTCCTCATTCATAATGATCACTGAGCATTTGACCCTAAAATCCGGACAGGAAGTGATTTTATTTGGTGTCTTCAAAGGGAGAAAGGAATATCACACCTTTTGGAGTGCCATTCAGCCGCAGGTAAAGCTAGCAGGAGCGCTAATTAGAGGCTGTATCAGCTTAGCTGACCTGCTTTGGCATGAAAGTATTTAGCAAAACTCACTCTGTCGCTGCACAAAGGAGACTTGCATTATTCCTCTTAGGAAGCTCACAGTTTCATAGCTCTGCATGTAGTAAACATTTGGACATAAGGTTCATACAAAATAATACTCCTAAAGAATTGAAAAGGGGGGTTGCTTTTCCCTTTTGCAAACCAGCATAATTATTATTTTTATTTATTTCTATTACAGGGTGGCTTTCAGGCCCCCAATGTGCTAGGTACTAGATACACACATAGTCTTTGCCCTAAAGAATTTACAATTGGTACAAAAGGGGGAGGGACTTCATGATGTGTACCCCTGAAACATCTGGTAAAAACCTTTTTTATTTTTTGGAATAATAAACCAAGTGTCATGAAGAATGGGGGAGAGAGCAGCTTCAAGAAAGTAGCTAGAGCACAACTAACTCCATGCAGGAAGCTAGCATATTTCAGTGGAGATGATGCAGGGGAAAATTAAGTTTAAAAAAAACCCCAACCTCACTCAACTTTAAAGTAAGTTAAAATGGCCAAAATAAAAATAAACTGCCACTCGCCATCTTAACGAATGATTTTCAAATTCACCGAGCATTGACAGTACTAGCCTACCGCTCACTCTGAACACAGCTACCTGCCTGCTACCACTAGGAGTATTTGTAGTTTTCAGATTTACTGGGATGTTGTTCCATAAATTAACCCACAATTTACATACTGCAACCCACACCGTAAGATAACTTTAATAACTCTTAACTAACTCTCTTTGGATGACTAAGCATGGCATTAATTTAAAATAAGCATCTTATTTACAAGTTCTCCAGAAAGGACTAACCATTCCTAAGGTAGAAAGTCTCTTAAAGGCACAGGACATTTGAAACATCATTTTTACTCACTATGCTACTTGCCACAGGGCAGGCTGAGCACAGTTCCTGGACCCTCCTCTCTGCAACCAATACATAGACAGCAGCTGACTTGTGTTTCTCATCACATACATTTCTGCTCCCCATGTCTAGGCAGTTATCACCCACAGTATTGAAAGCAAGCAGTTAGACCGCATGCACAAATGGGGCCTGACTAGCTGACTCCAGGCACCCCTGCCTTACATACTGCAGATAATCGAAATGGAAGAACATGAGTGAAAGAGTCATGCTAGAAGCGGAGAATAAAGTATAGATTCTATACTAAAAAAGAATCCACTGTTTTCACCTGTTTGATTTAGTGGGATTATTTTATTCACATCCTTGTCCTGTGCTGCTGCTACCAGTGGCCTATGTGGAACAGTAACGACAGTGCTATCGGAATCTTCTTTTTCCTTCCTGCTCCTTGCACAATATCTTATTCTACTTATACTCACTACTTTTCCCCACTCAAATATATTCAGGGAACAGAAACAATAGCCTGTTACTAATCATTAGTATTCTTTACTGCGTATATTATATTAATGGTCAAGGTCAGGGCCTCTTCTGTGTTAGGTGTTGTACAAACACATGGAGACAAGCCCCCCACCTCATAACTTACACATGTCAAATAGTAGATTCCAAAGTCCCATACTTGGATTATTACTCACTCTGAAGAATAGGTCTCAGGCACTCCTTAGGATGAAATATCTTCATACAAAATATTCCTTGAGCAACTTCAATAATGAACAAAAATGGTAAGATAATGGAGGACAACTTGCAAACATAAAAAAGGCTAAATGCAACAGATGAATTCTCCACAACAAATAATTTGAATAGCCATGTCTGTGTGTAATGAAACTAGATTATTTTTAATGGGAAAATTATGGCAGATACACAGTCACTTTAAAAGGATGATTAAGACCTGCAGCCTCCAGAGGAAAGTGTTTGAATAATGTGTGTACCTGCAGCCATTGAAAGAGACAAAATAGGGAGAAATGGCAAGTACTGTCTCATCACTTCATTTAGGGATCATGACATCTGTCAATTGGAATTGAAACAGAGTAAAAACAGAAAATATGGCGTAAGTCAGTCTGTGATTATGTAATTAAAACAGCAACTGCAAAGGCAGTGTTGGCCAAGAAAAATAAGCCTTATACTCAACTCAGTGGCATCGGTCTGTCTAGTTAGTTTGTAATGTGATAACTTTTGAATACTGCATCTAATCAATTCCAACATTTCAGGGAATGCTCTTGGCTTCTCTGGGCAGAACCCTGTTTATTGTGAGGAAAATAGGAAAAACCAAAATGAGGAAGAGGGGGGACACGCTGAGTCCTTGGCATGTAATTAGTGCACACACATCAGCTTCACCCACCTCTGTAATTGCTTATAGGCCAAAGAAACCTGATGGTGTTAACACCTTCCAACACAACACCTCCCATCTCAGCTCTTCTCCTCCTCCCAGTAAAGTTTAAAAATGTTGCCACCCTGAATTACTTTTTCCAGACAGAAAGAGGGGAGCCCCTGGGAGCAAGGGGGAGCAACCTAGAGGCCTAGAAGCATGTGGGGGCAAGAGAATCCTGCTGCCACCTCAAGGTGCACCATCAGCAGAGCAAAGAGAATAGAAACCCAAATTAAAGCCTGTCAAGGACCAGAAGTCTCACATTCCTTACCTCTGTATTCAGTGTGGGGAAAGTTTTGGCCACTTTCACTCAGAATAACAAAAAAAAACCCCCACTCTCAGCTACAACGGCCAAGAGCTATGTGTAGATGAGGCCTGAGCTTCTGAAGGTTCTCCTGGCTCAGAGTGTTATCCTGGACCACATTTTTTTTTTCTTCCTCTGCCAGGGCGCACTTTCCTTAAAATCTCCAAAAGCTGGTGTTTTCTCCTGGCTCAGTGAAATGGTGCTTAAAAATCTGATCCAAGGCATAAACTTGTGACCATAGCAAATTGTGATGACCGATACCAGGGTCTCAGAATAGGGAGGCCTCCCAGAGCTTGTCTCATGCAGAGGGAAAGGACAGAAGAAGAATCTGACATTATATAATCATTCTCAAGCAGACAGCAGGTTTATAAGCTAGAAGGAGTTTCAGGTACTTAGTAAATCACCACAGTGCAGTGAAGGTAAAATTAGACCACTCCCCTGTTCACAAGCAGCAAGGTTTTAGCTCCAGTCTCTTTTGGTCAGAAACTAGTCTCTCACCTTGGGCAGGGATGTATCTTAAATCCATGGAAGCAGCCTGTGTACCAGACATTAAATTGTAGGGGCTGACAATTTGAGAAAGCAGGAAGTTCTCCTGGGAAAATGGTCCCATCACTGTGCGTTTGATATTTGATGGTAGGTGGCAAAATACTGGCATACACCTCGTTTCAGGAGTTTCTCCCTACAGCCTTCTACCGCTCATGAGCAAAGCTAGGGCAGGCTTTACATTCTCTATGTTGGTGAAACAGATTTATACGGTACATGTTCCCTCTTCTGTCAAAGGTGTGTCACAAAATAAGGAAAAATAAGGCACAAATATAAATATCTGTAGACCAAGGCCATCCTAGTTCATGCTTCCCTGAGCCCAGATATGGCAAAAGCAAGTTCAGACAAACCTGTTAACTGTTCATATATGAATCCAACCTATCACAGTGGTAGCAAGCTCAAAGGCAAGTGGTTGGTGCTCCCTCTAAGGCCAGGTCTACACTGCGACTTTAAATCGGTTTAATGGCCGATATACCGATTTAACGCTGTATCCGTTCACACGACGTCGTCATTAATATCGAGTTAAACGGCTCCTTAAATCGATTTCGGAACTCCTCCCAAACGAGAGGAGTAGCGCTAAATTCGATAGTGATAACTCGGATTAGGGTTCATGTGGACGGAAATCGACGTTATTGGCCTCCGGGCGGCATCCCAGAGTGCAGCACTGACCGCTCTGGACAGCAATCTGAACTCGGATGCAGCGGGCAGGTAAACAGGAAAAGCCCCGCGAACTTTTGAATTACATTTCCTGCTTGCCCAGCGTGGAGCTCTGATCAGCACGGCTGGCGATGCAGTCTGAAATCCAAAAAGAGCTTCAGCATAGACCGTACGGGAGATACTAGGTCTGATCGCTGTATGGGGAGACAAATCTGTTGTATCCAGCTCCGTTACAGAACACGAAATGCCAAAGCGTTTGAATAAAAAACTCCAGGATACACAGCGCTGTGTGACAAGCGTAACGGGAAGCCAGAGACTCAAATGGACGCTCATGAAGGGAGGGAGGGGGTACTGAGGACTCCAGCTATCCCACAGTCCACAGCAGTCTCTGAAAATTATTTGCATTCTTGGCTGAGCTCCCAATGTCTGTAGGTTCAAACACAGTGTCTGGCGTGGTTCAGGGAACAGCTCCTCAGTTTATTTCCCCCCACCACCACGTGAAAAAAAAAAGGGAAAGATTGCTGTGCTATGGCGTTTGCTCAATGCACTCCGCGAAAAAGGCGCCAAAGGGTTGTCTGCTGCCTTCACAAAGGGAGGGGTGAGGCTGTACCCAGCACCACCCGGGGCAGTGTTTTCTGCCCCATCAGGCACTGTGCTCTCAACCCGGAAGTGGGAACTATGGGATAGCTGAGGAACAGCTACCCACAGTGCACCGCTCCTGAAATCGATGGTAGCTTTGGACCATGGACGCAAACAATCGATTTCGGGATCCCACTGTGGACGCGCTAAACCGATTTTATTAGATCTGTTTTGTAATATCGGTTTAAGCTAATTCGAAATAATCGTGCAGTGTAGACGTACCCTAAGAATGTGTTTGGCTGACACCTTTGCTTCAGCTGATGAAGCATTTGGATTTTAATGCCCTTAAACACACAAACTGCCCTGCTTCCTGGTTGTCTTAAATATTTATACAACAGTTTTTTGAGGAGATATTTAGTTTGCTGGAATTGCTGTTAAGATCCTATCAGTTCTGGACTGGTGTAGAAACAGGAATTGTACAGGATAAGTGGATTTCTGCATCTCAGAACACCAAGCCAGAATGAGTCACCTAGTTATCCAGTGCAGCAGTCTGCGATTCAACAACAAAGTTCCCTTAACTAAGGAAATATTGGTGGCAGTTCTTGTTGGATGTCAGTCTTATCTATGGCTTTCCCTCTAAACTAGGAGCCAGATACTATGATGCTCTTATTCAAGCTGAGTAGTACCTTACACTGCACATTAAAATCAATAGGGATATTGTCAGAATAAGGTACTGCTTTGTGTGAGGAACGGTGACAAAATCTGACCTAAGTAGTATCTTTAATGGTTGCGAGAATGCAATTGGAGAGAGAGGTGGTCACAAAATCAAAGTATGGACCTAAAGGGCTCACAAATCCCCTGCACAGTGATTGGTCGTGGGTGCCTGTCAAGATGAAAGAGAAGATGCTATCCATTGGATACATACAGTATAGTGCCCTAAGATTTTCAGGTAACACTTTTCTTTGTAAGTTTTCTTAGGCAGAATGTCTACCCACTGGGTCTTGCAGAAATGTATACATCATTCTTGTTTGGTAATTGTCTGAGTTCAGCCTCATTTACATTTTCCTTTAGATTTAGACACCATCTGCTGCTCTGTTTTCTTTTGCCTACTGTCATAGTCACAAGCATGTAATTACCATACTCCTACTCATTTTTTTTCTTGTTCTCTTTCACTACAAGCTTAATTTCTGTGAGAGTTGCTGTCTTTAGCTTGCTTAAACCTGTAATTATTAGAAGACACTTAATGAGATCAGCAGCAATATTCCATGCTATGTGGATATTCTTGAAATGGAATAAACAAGGCCAGATGACAAGCTAGAGGACCAAAAGCAATCTTTACATCAGACAAATGTAAGGAAAGGTCAATCTTCTAAAAACCAATATACTGTGATACAGCATGGCCAGAGGGCAGCATAAGAGTGTTAGCAGGGGGCCTTATTCCCTGCCAAGGGAGGAAGGTTTGCTTTAGATTAACTAGAACAGCTGTGGCCAATTAGAGCACCTGACT